>NC_142522.1:12458229-12608229 GCF_964205215.1 Stylophora pistillata | reverse complement strand
GAAACTTGAATTTCAAGGTAGATACCTAACAAGACTAACCACCATTTAGATGCATCTTTCTTGAAACAACAAGAAAGATCGCTACATGTTAGTCCCTTTTTAAACAGTTACAACAGAAAAGAGAACGCAAATACCTGCACCAAATACCGAGACGATGACTCATCGCGGAAAACAAGAACATTTTCCAACCTTTTCTCACAGCATAAGAAATATCAGTCTCAAAGTCTAACTTAAAGTAGAGGCAAAGGGTTGCATTTAAGACCATTTAATGAGTTTCAAGACTAAGGAAAGTACACATACTGCGGGACTTTTGAAAAGCCTTTAGCTGCCAATATTCCTGGGTCATCACTTTCGATTTCTTCCTACATAATGTCCACCACAGCTTGTGGTATATTTTGGAAGACGCTAAGGAGAAATTAAAATTAAATGTCCTATGTATTGAGAATAAAATGCAAAGAATACGCCTTTATCTGCTGTCGATTAACGGGTTGTATCCCTGAACATAGGCAATGTTGAAGTTTATGTAAATTCTGTTTGGAAACAGTTTCCGCTTCAGTTCTTTCACACGTCCTAAATTGTTCTTGGTCTGAATGGGCAAACAACACTAGTGGTAATATTAAATTAACTACATCGTTCGTTTACATCTGCTACAATGCTTCCGAAAATTCGGATTTGTCTTCCCATAAATTTCTTGAGGATCCCAAAGTTAAGAGTTTTCAGTTTTCATGCGATGATCCTTCAACAACTAGTCGCAGGTTTTTGTCCTTTAAATCTGCATTAGTAAATGGTCAGACATGACAAATAATTTTGTCTCGTCCGTCTCGTCCGTCTCGTCTCCATGTCTGAATGTAAATGTGGGGGATTTCAGGGAAACGTGATTGGCTGTCTTTAATTGCCGTGATTCGTGATTGTATAAAGTTAAAAGCCGTGAACTGTGAATGATATGCCAGTCGTGATGCGTGAAACAAAGATACTATTTTCTGTTATACGTCATTACTAAAAAGAAAACGCATATTTTACCGTGAAAAATTACTTGCCGAAAATATAAAATCTCTTGACCAAGCCTGTTCGGTCAAGATGGCCGAATTGGTCAGCGTTCTATTGTTTGGAATCTGTCAATTTGATACCAAAAGCACATCAGTATGACGGTTTGTAGCCAATGCCTCTCGGCCTACATCTCAAGCAAAAGAAAAAGACCCTGATTAAATTAACGAGAGAGCCCACAATACACCATGAATTTTGCTCAGAGGATTCTCTGGTGCAACAGTTGTCACTTTATCATCGCAATGTGGATGCACAAGCTCAGTTAAACCAACGCATTGGAGGCTTATTACATTTAGGACCAAATGTTATTATATTTAGGACTTTATTACATTTAGGACTTCAACAAACATCACTTCAGAACGGGAGAGCGCGCGGAATAGTCTACACACGACATCATTCGACTTCCGGTGTTAGCGTTGCCATTCAAAGTTCAGAGGATAGTAAAGCTGTTCGTGAAACCGAAAATTTGTGTTGGCGATCTTTAAAAAGCCGAGTTTAGGCTATTCAAGAAAAAACATTGCGTTTACGTCTCGTTGCAATGACTGCTAAGTCACTACTTCTGAAACACAACTGGGCGACATTCTCGACCCAGTTTCTTACTGGTAGTTTTGCTGCGCGCGCCATTATCAACTGAAGTTCCCGTCCTCTTGCTAAATCCATGCATCTAATATTTCATAATTTGGCTAGTTACTCGGTGTATTACTTTTAAAATGTAAATCGCTTCGCTCTAATAAAAGACAATAAATGAACTCAAATTCTAAGACAGATGTTGAACATTTTTAGGAAAATTCCTGACGGGTCCAACGTTTCCTCTTCGTAAGAGTGGTCCAGCTTCATAATCCCTCTCTTCCTCCCCTCCCTGAAAGAGGTGTCATTTATAGATCATCACTTACATAAAACCAAGCGAGATTCCCTCTTGATATCACGTGTCTGTTACAGTAATTTGAGTTCCGTCTTATTTCGATTAATACTTAGAAGGAATCAGAGTAGATTGCAATGTTTTCTTAAGAGTACGACATTAATCAACTCCAACCGTTTTTATCATTTATCAACTTTGTTCTCACGCAAATCGCACCAACTGGAAAACGAAAAACTTATGATGAGTTAGTCATTGCGCAAATATAGCTTACCGTTTCATGACAGAAGTCCCAATAGTACTGTTACAAGTCTTGACTGTAATTTTGTGATAACAATCCAACGGTTCGATTCTTGCAAAACAACGAATACTGAGACCGGAAGTTCCCCTTAAAACAGAAGTAAGTTGTTTCAGTTTTGCATGCTCAAATTCATCAACGACAAAAATAAGTTACGTTAAGCGGGCTTGAGGACAAGTATGACTATTGAATTTGCAGTCGAACAGATTCAGCGTAAGAGATAGATAACCGGCACATTTTATTGGCTACCTGATATGACTGACGCATTACAACCCGTTCAAACAACCTATAGTTATTAAATCAAGTGTTTTCAATGAGCAAAATTTAGTCCGTCTGTTTCAAATATTTCTGTGATTTTCCACATCTGATCAAAATTCTTTTTCTGTCTGCCAATCACTATACATTTCACTTCTCCTTAGAACTCTTCTTGAAGGTCACACCTTCCCTTCAATAATCTTTTGCATTATATGAGAACGATCCTTCGCAGTAAAGCACTATTTGAGCAATAGTGAAAATCAGACCTGAAAAAAAATTTCAGGCCTGTACGGGATTCGAACCACTGACCTCTGCGATACTAGTGCAGCGCTCTACCAATTGAGCTAACAAGCCAACTGGGAGCAGGCCATCAAATTAATTCGATATAAACCCGTCATGATTTATTGGTAGAGCGCTGCACTAGTATCGCAGAGGTCAGTGGTTCGAATCCCGTACAGGCCTGAAATTTTTTTCAGGTCTGATTTTCACTATTGCTCAAATAGTGCTTTACTGCGAAGGATCGTTCTCATATACGTCTCATAACCGCAGTTCACACATATGTTTCATATGTTTGTTGTTGTTTAATCTTTTGCATTGCTATCGCCATAGCTAGTTCGCTAGGTAATGGGCTAATCGCTCGGTGCACTGCTTTTACGTAATATACCAGAGAATAAACTCAAATAGATGGCCGATGCTGTACATTTCTAGGAAAATTCCCCAACGGGTCTAAGGTTTCCGCTTCATAAGAGTAGCTTACCGTTTCAAGACAGAGACCCCAATTTTACTGTAACAAGTCTTGACTGTAATTTTGTGATAAAAATCCAGCGGTTCTTGCAAAACAACGAATACTGAGACCGGATGTTCCCTGTAAAACAGAAGTAAACTGTTTCAGTTTCGCATGCTCAAACCCATCATCGGTAAAAAATTTAAAAAGTTACACGAACCATGAAAACCGAAATGCGTGTACATTAAATGGTGCCCGCTCAAAAGTAGTAGGGTATTAAATATCCACATTTCACCTTTCCCTCCGGCAATGAAAGGAAAGAAAATCAATTTTATTTTAGCTTTTGTGATGAACATTCGGAAAGTGTATTTTTCCCATCACGGTTGTAATTTTACTCGAGGTCAGAGGTGGATCGATAGCGTCTTCGTTAACTCAGATGATATCGGAATTTAATCTTCAGCCGGAGAAAGTTGCTTTATTGAAATCAACATGTTCAGTGTTGGTTAAATACGAGTTAATTAATTGAGTTTAGTCAGTGTTTTGTAGGTCTAAATGGAGTTATAAATGTTCGACCGACCTCGCCGTTTGTGAATTTCTTTCAATTTTTATCGCACAGTATCAGAATTTTCTTCTGACAAGTCGTTAATCACATCATTTAGAAGAAAATGAGGTTTGAAACAGTTTTAAAAACGAAGCTCGAAGCCAAAATGATTACTTTAGTCTTTTAACACTGAATAACAAATTAATGGAAGTGAGTCAGTTTTTTTTTTTTTTAAAGATAGTACTTACCAGACCTGTAGTGTTCAGTACCTTGCTTTGAAAATAAAATAAGTATCCTTTTCCGTCCTTTCAGTTTTTTCTAACATACGTCATACGTCAGTCTTATCGAGCGGCCAATAAAATGTGGTTGCCTATTTTTTATACGGTATCTGTTCGACTGTGAACTCTATAGTCATTCTCGTCCTCAAGCCCGCTGAACACAACTGCCCAACCTAAATAAGCGCCCATAGAAACGCTCCTCTGTTTAGGACCTTTAACTATTATATTATCAATAGGCTCTTAGAACATAGCTAGCAGAGCCGCGCAACCAAATTCAGTATACGTAAGCGTGCTCAAAATCCCGATAGTGCACGCTGACAGCGTGAACAAATCGCTTCGCCAGAATTTTTATTTTTTTCGCGCGAGCGGCCATAATGCTAGCGCAGGGAAAAATAATATATTTCGCGACACTAACAGATACAAACAGAGACTCGGCCAACTAGTCCCAAAACGGAGACAATTTTTCGACCTTTTCCCTTGGGCTAGAGTTTTTAAATGAGGCAGAAAAAAAGGAAAAACAACAGAAAAGGAGACTCGGCATCAGCCCCGTCACGATTCGCTTCAATTGATATTGTTGTCCCTTTTACGCGTCGGATTTGATGCACAATTGCACCGGCTATGTTCTAAAACAATTGGTTCATGCTTTCAGCTGTTATCGAGTTATGGAGCACATGGGAAGTTTGGAGAGCACTCAAGAAGCTAGAGTTGCCCTCGGCTATTGCCTCGGCCAACTCGTTTACGCTTCTTTCGTGCTCTCCAAACTTCCCGCGTGCTCCATAACTCGATAGTGCACGCTAAAGCATGAACCAATCGTTAATTAGCATGACTTGATCACGTGATCAACTTCGGTAAACACAAAAACAGTTCACTTATAAAGAATTTTGTCAGCACAAGCTGAAAGAGCATATTAAAATTAGGTAACCTCAGAATTTTCAGTCGTATAGCCGAAAAGTAGCGATTGCAACGGCCGCCGAAAGTTAGAAGCATTTGTATGAAGAAACAACCAAGTCAGTCACGCTGACATGGTTTTCCATAGAAATCCTTGAAATTTTGAAAATTTAAAAACTGTTTATTTCCTTAAGCATTACAAGGCTCAAGTCCCCTTTTAATTCAAACAGGCACTGAATTTGTTTAGACTACATTGAACTTCTATTCGCTGATGATGGTTATCAGCTGATTTTACGTGAGACTATAAGGGTTTAAGCATCAAAAACGGCAGCTTGAGGACAACTCCTTGGGTAAACTCCACGATTTTACCTTTCCAGGGCTAAACGCTTGGCTTGGGCTTACATTGGCAATGGGTCTTGCAAAAAAAAAAAAAAAAAAAAAACAATTTGAAAGCTTTGGTCACCAAAACTCCACTGTTTCCAAACACCATGTCAAGAGACAGCTACTTTCATATTCGGAGATATCTTCACTAGACGAGACAAACATATTGGAGTAGATGATTTCGTGATAAGTTTTCTTTGACCAAAACATCCATTTCCTTAGCTGGGGTTATGGTTGATTTAAGTGAAATCATTTTGGGACTACTGATAAACATCAAGTTTGCAATTAAAATATGGTTAAGATAAAAACAATGGTGTTTTGTTTAGTGCTAAGAAAAACTTTCTGTGTATACAGAACTTGATATTGTGAACAATTATTATGTTAACAAAATATCCACTTCAGTTTTGTTCCCCAATTCGAGGGTCGTTTGAGAAAAAAACCCATTTTATTGCCTTTCTGGATTTTTCATATTTTTTTCTGTTGGACACATGTAATAGTTTATTGCACCAAATTAAAGTGCAAAATCTCCTCTTTCTAAAATGTTTGTTTTGTAGGTCTGTGTCACATTAAAAAAAAATTGGCGACTGAAATGGTACTGTCATGTCACAAATTGAGTAAAAAAAATCGCATCCTCTCAGTCCCCACGAGGTTAAATGCCGTTGACCTCATCAGTTTCTGTCGGGTGAATTTGATCGTATCTAGGCTGTTGTAAAAGTGAAAGTAAATTGATCATGAATTACCTTTATTTTCACCATTGCAAAGGAATCTTGCCAAGAACAAGCTTAGTACCCTTCAGTATGCTGCGTTTGATGGACTGAGTCAACTGGATGCATTGTAAGTGAGCGTGCCGAGTCTTCATTCATGTCACCAGTGCTGTTATCTTTCTTACGTGTTCATAATGTGTTATACATTTGTTATCAGTTTATGAAGTAAGTTAACATGGTATGCGCATGAAAACGTGATGGTTAGAGGTAATGCTTAACTCAACACAGTTTTTACGAAGAATTTGATGATGTGGGAAAAAATGAATTTAGAAACTTGAGTTGAAAAAGAATTTTTCAGATTTGATAACCAATTTACAAAGTGTTCCTTCCAGGTTCTGAAATTCTGTTTTGAGCAATGAAAGAAAACAATTCTTTTGAGAATTTCAGGCTGTGACATGGCTTGGAAACGTGCCTCGACGATAACGATTGCTTTCAGTAAATATATTTCATAAATAGTATTTATGATTAATTATGGATGTGGAATGGAATTGATCCAGATAATATTACTGGTCACTTCCTTTTTCAATCAAAGTTTGTGAACAAAACCTGTATACTCTGTTTTTCTTTGAAGGGACCTTAATGCGAACTTGATCAATTCGATAGAGGACGGGGCATTTCTTGGTCTCCATCGTCTTAAGTCATTGTAAGTAAATTACTGACACAATCATTAATAAGAAAGCCATGTTCGAGAGTATCATGATGAATAATCGAAGAAATGTGTGTTTTAGACAAGTGAATTTCATGATAAATGAACGAGTTCTAGCAGCTAGTGGGGAGACATTTTTGGTCGGTCGGTCAGTAGGTCCGTCCGTTGATTACTGTAAACATCCGGGAGTTTCTTCGCCTAGAAGTATTGAACCGCGGAAAAATGAAATGACCATTGCGGGTTCAAATGGTTCCTCCTCAGTTATAACCAAAATGAGAGTGCTCTATCCGTATTAATTCAAATGTTACACTTCGAAGCGACTCCTCAGTGAGCAAATAACCTGTCTAAGTAGCTATTATTTTGGACAAAGTCATCTGGGAGGAGCCAGGGAGAAGAAAGCTGACGGGGGACTCCCTAGCCCCTTCACGACAGCAAGCTCTATGGGAAAGTAGGAAAATATTCCCTATTAAAGTTGTAGTTTAAATCCGAAAATAAAAATCTCAATGATAAGAATTTTGTCCACTTCTACTATGAAATATTTTAACATAATATTTGTGACTTTTAATGCCATATTCCTTTTAAGGTCCCTGAGCCAAAACCAGATTACAAAGATTGGGGCGTACCTCTTTGCTGATGTCTACTCTCTTACTTCGCTGTAAGCCATACAATCCAAACTTTACTATTCACTCACTTTCGGGTTTGACAAGATTGAGAGTCACCTCCTAGCGGCGATAAAACGTTTTTAAAAAATAGTAAGACTAAGAGCGAATTTCAAGAATTTGAAGTGTCTCTTAATCCTTTACGCGCTAAACATTGATATGTATATTACCCATACTGTTCTCGTTACATATTTCCTCTGGTACTGACAAGGAGAATTCGTTGACAAACAGGAGCTTCCCAAATTGCTTCCTAAATTTGTTGCGGACTCACGAGGCGCACAACGTTTTTACCACTGTGAAGACGAATATCGTTGTCGATAAGAATACAAACCACGCTGAACCATTGTCAACTTGTTGATCGATATGACTTGTTTTCTGAACTGAATCGAAGAGACAAAATGATGCTTTTTTTTATCATAACCTGATTACTTATTTCTTGATTCATTCCTCAATCTTCCAGATACCTTTTTCGAAATCAGATTTCAGTCATCGAAAATGGTGCCTTTTCACGACTGCTGTATCTCAAAACTCTGTAAGTACTCTGGGTTTGTGGTTAAGAGTCGAGAATGAAACTACCTAAACAGCCTCATATGTTCTTTGAATTTCAGAAAATGGTCGAAACCCTAACATCAGTATGCATATTCTCCATACTGTTCTCTATATATTTTTCTAAGTTGCTGACGAGGAGAATTTGTTTAACAACTGAAGAGCCTCTTAAACTTTCGCTCCGACGAACGGCTAACGCTCGAAACGTCAGCTTTTCTAATCGTTACGGTGGCCAATTTACCATTTCAACTTTGTTGATATATCCAAATTATAAGAGCCTCTTTAGTTGGTGACCATATCATTTGTCAGTTGCGGCCAGTTGTTTGGGTGATATTGTAATTATAAGGAGAGATTAGATGCTAGTCACTATCAGGGGTCTTGGGATTAAGGCTTTGTTTTCAAGTCTAATTTAGTACCTTTGACATCGATCAACGAATAGCTCCAAAGAGACGCTGATAATTAAGCTGACACTTTCTTTTTCAATCATTTATAGTTGGTACTAAGCTATCACAGTGTTAAGACACCGCGACTTTCTTTTTAATTTCCATAGATCACTTTTTGACAACAAGATTTCTGCTATTCGTCAGAAAACTATTGCTGGACTTGAGAACCTCGAGGAACTGTAAGTCGCCAGTAACTAATGATGTGTTAGATGATGTGAAAAAACTTCTCTCTAAAACGGAAACTTTTCAAACCAAACTGCTTCTATACTGATAAGGGACCGAACTTAAGAAAGGTAGATAAAGGAGGAAAATTCTCAAGGTTGCTTGATTTGTTCTGTCAATTTTTTATTAAGTGATCTTTTCGGCAGAATCTCATTCAATATTGTTTTTTGTGCAATTTCTCCTCGTATTAATTTTTTCGGTTTCAATTTTTTGTACCTCAGCGCCAGTGTTGCCTCAGTTACCAGCTTTCTCTAACCCATATTACCATAATTTCTTCTCTAGCTATCTGCAACGAAACCGAATTACCGATATTGAACCTTGGTCCTTCTCAGCCACCAAGAAATTGCGATTATTGTAAGTACTCAGTTTAATTTAACTTCAAGCGCATTTCGATTGAGTGTTGTAAAATTAAAACCAGAGCTATCACAACAATCGATTGTCTTTAGGACCCAATGAAAAATCGGAGTAAAAACAGCCAAACTGCCTAAAGCGCGGGAAAACACGGGTGACCCTGTCGAGATTGGCTTTAGTTTTGTATCTGATTGGTTGAGAGAGCGCGGCGAGTTTTCTGAACCAATCACAGAACGAAGTAAAGCACGAGCAATGCAGTCTTAGATTACTTTCGACATTCAATTGAAAATTCCTCCTCAGGGTTTGATTAAAAAAAGGGTTCTGCATGTAGAGTTTTAAAAACTTAGTAATATATTGACACTCTCCAAGTGAGGTGGAATGAATTTTTGTTTTTCAGGATTCTGTATTCCAATCTTCTCTCATTTATTCCCGACAACATGTTTGAGGATCTGAGATATCTGACTGTCCTGTAAGAACAATTGCTTGTTTTCACTTAACGTTTTTGTTGTCTTTTGTGACCATCTTATGAATCGTAAACATTTTATACCGATCTTGCATGAAGTCAGTGAAACAGTCAGTTTGATCTAAGGTTGCTGTTGCCTTTTTCTCCCGCAGCCATCTTGGTATCAACACAATCTCCTACGTCGCAGACGAAGCATTCCGCCATCTCGGACGCCTAAGCGTGTTGTAAGTTCAGTGGGCAACTCAATTAGGGGCTGTTGATGTTTTTTTTATGGTTTTGTATTTGTATGTCTCTGTTTTCTTTTCCTTTGTATCTATTTTAACCTCATTTACGGTGTAACAAACTCCCCATGATAAATTTTCTCAAATTAAAAACAAAAACCCGTAGGTAAGATATTAGTTAAGTTATTGTGCCAATGAAAGATTTTCGCCATTAGTCACATCCGCTAATTTTTGTGACGGTGTAAGGGGTGTCTTCTGCAGATAAAAAGGACATCGAATCGGCCTCTTCAACCTTCTTCTTTTCCGAAAATTGGCGGGTAAATATGCATTATCACAAAATGAGAGAGAAATGAACCCAGAATAAGAATAAAGTGGAATTATATTTAAAAGTGGACCTCCATTTTTCTGATGGAATTAAAAACGCTGCTTTCTTTTGGACGAGGGAAGACGTTATATTCGGTTAGTTGCTAACAGCATTTTTATCGTTCCAGAAATCTCGATTCAAATCGTCTCACTCTGCTTAACCCAAAGACGTTTTACGGCCTTTCAAATCTCAAAGATATGTAAGTATACTTGGTAACCTCCCTTCATACTCTATTTACTCTCTTTTTTTAGTACTTCATTTATATTGATTTTTTAATTAGCTTAGAGGTAGTAAATAAAAAGAGAATTTAAGGCACACATTCATGTCCTATAATTCACTGTGACTTAACCTTCCCCATCCACTTTGCACACCCCTCTTGATCTCGTCGCGCAGTCCTACGTTTCAAAAAAAGTAAAGCTTGCGTTGGAAGTTACACAACCTCAACCCGCCTCTAACGATTTCTTTAAAGTCATCGTTGCCCTAGTTTCCTTTTCTTTACGAGATATCCTTGTTTTCCTTAATTTGCGCTTAGACATCTTTACTTCAACAACATTTCGTATGCCGGAAAAGGAACATTCGATCATTTCAAGAGAATAACAAGATTGTAAGTATGAGTATTCAAATCATAAAAATTGTCTTACAGACTGACGAATGAAACCATTGACTTAAATGTCTTTATATCTGCTTAGAATGCCTGTCTCGAGAAGGACCGTGGAATCAGAAAATACTTCAATCTTATTATCCAACTGCACAATGCAGAGTACAAATAACGCGCGAATCGAGTACAAATATCACGCGATATTTGTACTCCAGAGAACCGTAAACACTAAATATCCGCGAAATTCGCCCGCACTGAAATAACAATTTGGCGTATTGGATTATAAATCTCTTATTAAACGTTTTCTTGTTTAGTATCGCTCAGTGTTTTATACGTTGTTTTTATTTTGACTCGCCCTACGTGCTCATCAAAATACGGCACAACTCGTAAAAATACGCAGCAATACTACTCAGCAAAACGTTTAATAACATACTCTAGTTTGAGCACTCTGGCATGGCTTAGACGATACCACAAAGGTTGGGTCGTTTGGGGTGACCGTCTCGGTTCTCCCCCATCCTAGCATTAGCACTGCACTGATGAGGCCCAGAAGGCCGAAACAGTACTGTCTGCAGTTAGTTATATATATATATATATATATATTTAGTATCATTCATATCCCTTCCGGCCCACTGATTTTTAGCTTTGGAATCCAAGAGCGGGCTTCGTTCCAAGAAAAGCGCAAAGAGCCCCAAATATTTGCGCTTTCTCCATGATTGTTTAAACAGACATAAACTGGTCATCTTCACTATTCCCTATTTCCTGTGTGCATCTCGATCCTACACTAGCTAGAGTTAATCCACCCATATGACAGGCCAGTCTTATCATCGATGATAACCAAGTTCTGTTTTACCCATTAGTTTATGGGATGTCCCGGAGGCCTACCGTGTGTCTCTGAAACCTAATGCGGTTAAATCGAGAGGGAGTGGGCTCCATTGTGATTGCAACGCACGTTGGTTGAAGGCCTGGTTACTTGAAAGAAAATTAGCCGACATCACATGTGCCAGTCCCGCCCACTTGACAGGGGTCACGGTAACAAAACTGAGGGATAGGGACTTCGTATGCGGTGAGTACCCATGACTAAGTCCTGAACAGAGACTATCTATCATGCACGTAACACGCAGGTATTTCAGTTGAAACGTATATCGAAATTTGGAACGAGTCTTTCTCGGAAAGAACTATCTGTGTCGCGATCTTATCTTCGACGATGGAAAAAAAGGCTGCCGTTTGCTCCATCTCAGTAAACAATAGTACGTAACTTCTTAAGTGCCAAGCAATTAAATCAATCATCAATGGAGCCACGTGGCTCACCTGGGAGAAGCCCATTCCGGTTTCCATCTCATGATGTGACCTGGGGTAATACCATTTCCTTTACATAGGATGTTGGCCCATCGCAGGTTACTCCCCTCCCCTCCCCTCCCACCCTCCCTCCATTTTAAAAACCTAGTAGGGGACTTAGAGTCCTATTGTTTCTACACCTACCCTATGGTAGATCTCTAAATAAAAATAAATAAATAAAAAATTTGTTAGTTTTTCCTGACAGTTTTCCGTTACTCATTTGTTCTCCTGGAGAGAGGCACAGCGAGTCAAGTGTCTTGCCCTATTATATGATAATATGTGACCCGGCCAACTAAATACCATGCTGAAAATAAAGTAATTTGCATGAGTTCCATGAAATATTTTGCAGGTGCTCTCGAAGTTGTAGTGTACCCGAAGCAAGTCCTCGCCATTCTCGGACAAAATGTTGAACTACGTTGCCATACAAGTATAGGCGCCACATATCAGTGGAATTTGAAAGGTGTTAAACTGGAAGCTGATCAGTATCGCGTGCCTAACCCCCTTGGTCTGCTGACGATCTACGGTTTGGCCGAGGAGGACTTGGGAGAGTATGTCTGCGTTGCTCAGAACGAGGCTGGAATTGTAGCCAGTCATGCGATGGTTACCAGTGGAGGTAATAAAGAATAACATGGTGTGATTGTCTTAACATCTTGATAATGATGCTTTTATTTGCCACATTCTCCTTCTGGTCTAAGATAACAATACTTTGACCTATTTTACAGTTCGTCCCCAGTTTACCGTATACCCCTTAGCAGTTGACGCCACGGAGCCGTTAAAACCAGTGGTGCTGAAATGCCGAGCGAAGGGAACACCAACTCCTGAAATCAAGTGGTACAAGGAAAGTCTGTTGATTGTGGGTAGCCCTGAGGAGTCACGCTTACAAATTACTATGGAGGGCTCCCTAGTGTTCATGGGAAAGAGGTTTCACATCACGAAGGAGGGGTCTCTTATAATATTTGATCCTCGTGTGGAGGACGAGGGGACATACACGTGTTCAGCAGAGAACGACTTGGGGAAAATATCGTATGACGTCAGCCTTTACGTTGAAACAAGTAAGTGTTTATTACATTTATAATATTGGGCCCGCCCGCCCGGGAGTCCGGTGATATCCAATTCGACTATATTCATTTCCAACTCCCGGCAAACTGATACCGGATATTTTCCACCCCCCGAGATCTCGGAACCGGATATCTCAACCTTCCCACAACCTCCAACTTTTTCGCACACATGGGTCCCTAATTTCGTATCTTTGAACTTAAAGTCGTGTTCTCTCGCTCAGGGACAACTTCGTTATCTAACTTCTAACTTCTCTGGTTATTTGGGGGCTAGAAATAAAGATTCACATGCAGTTTTACACTACCCTGGCTCCATAAGAAATAAGTGTTACTTGTGAGGCGTAAAACTGAGCAAAATTCCGTCAAGTTAACTTTCTCAAACCAGTTTACAACTTTATGTATTCAAAATGCTGACCACTCTAATTAATCTTAAAGAATTCAAATATTTTTCTGGACTGAGATATACAGTTGAAGTGGACCTTAGAGAAATAATTTAGAACTAAAGGTTCACACGTTTCCTTGCAGATAGTAAGTGTGCTCGTGGTTGCAGAGGTGGCGGAGTTTGTACAGCAGTGAAGTATGACTGTATATGTACCCAAGGATCTCACAAGGAAGGACACCAATGTATACAAGGTAGGCACCTGCCAACAACTTTAGTTCATGGGTAATGAAACAGTTAACGGATGTAAAAAGCTTATGAGCGTTATCAAACTGACACCATACCGATGGGTGTGGTTACTAAAGAGCAGACTGGTAGACTCCATCACTAGCCGCTGTTAGGGAAAGGAGCTGAAGTTCCTCCTGGCAGGAATAAGGACCAGACTTTGAAAGCCAAGGAAGCCGAGCCTAGAATGTCGGAAGTGTTTGAGAAATTCTCTTATATTCCAGAGTAGCTCTAAAAAGGTCCTCTTAATGAGATCTTCTTTTTGTACACAATCAAAATGAATGTTTTGGTAAATTTTATCACTTGACTTGGCTAGCCTGAGGACGAACTCGTGAGGGGTGTGTAGGGACGTAGCTACGCTTCTTCGAAGCGGGAGAGGTCAAAGTTATGAATTTTTGTGCCCTTTCTCAAACCGCTTATCTACCTTGTGTGTCAGCGGGCTCGCAGTTAGAAAGACCTGTCCAGCAATTTTGTCATGTAGATTCTTTGCATTCGTGAGTTTTCGCAAACCGGCCTTCAATCCTAGCAACTTCAGCATTTCCCTTTATGAACATTTATCGTCCATATGTAATTGATGTACGACTTTAAAATGAGTCAGGAGATGTTTCTACGAACATTTTAATTGGTACTGATGTGAACAACTGTAAACTGTTCTATCCCATCTACACGAACAGATAAAAAGATCACGAATAAAAAAACAGTCGAAACAGGTTCCGGTTCGGGATCAGGACCTGGTTCGGGGGATGCGGAATCAGAAGTTGGATCAGGATCGGGTGACGTGTCACCTACGAAACCAACTTCTCACAAAACAGACGGGCCGGGAATTGATCAGGAGACTGGAAGCGGAAGTGGGGAAGGTCAAAGGCCCTCTTCAGCCTCCAAAGGACCTGGGGTAGATCAAGAGGAATCTGGTGACCTTACATCGTCGACACCCTCGTCTGAGGCCGGTAGCGGAAGTGGTAATGGAAATGCGGGAGGAGAAACTGAGGACGGAAGTTTGGAGACTAGGGTCCCAGGTAGCTTTAGGTCTAAAGATTGATATTTTGATACCAGACAATCAATTCAGAAAATTGGAAGACAAGGCATAAAGGACACTATACGAAGTTAAAATTACAATACTTATATAAATATGAAAACCATTCTGCCACTTAACTTTCCCCCTGTGCTCTGTAAGTTTGAACTTCTCGTGAATTTTTTTTTTTCTGATAACGCCAGGTGCTCTAAACTCTTTTGGTTTTTTTTTTTTTTTTTTTTTTTTTTCAGTGAAGGAGAGATCCCGGGCGAAGCCAGTGAATCCTTTAGAAGCCCCACCATCGTGAGAACATTCAGAATGTCTTCTTTTTTTGCAGCGGTTACGTTCAAGACTAACAAAGCCAGTTGTGGTGTTGAGATAAACCCAACGCCATAAAAAACCATTTTAAAAACCTGTCGCTAGTTTTATCAACTAAATAGATGCACCTTTAGAATTGTTGCCGATACGTCTATGATTAGTGTGTGATGCTAATGAATTAATTACAATGTGTTCACCAATATGGATACAATGATACTCATGGGAGCATGGACAGGATTCTCCATGTTCAGAGGAATTAGAGGTTCTACAATAACACCGTACAGGAACCGGTAGCATGCCTTGTGTTGTACTCTTCAACTGTCACTTCTCTTTTTGAAAAAGGGATAGGGGGTCATAAGCACTCTACAACCCTCCTAAGATACAACCTTGTACACTAGGCCCTTTAACTCCCAAGATCTGATAGCTAATTCTCCACTCTAGCTGCTACACATTTCTTTGTAAATTAGTTATGAGAATTTGGTGTTAGATCAAGATAACATGTACCCAATACATTTAGGTGTTCTCATTACCTGTTTGCTGGATAGTGCATGGATTTTGTAAGGAGAAATTACATATAAATCACCTCTGGGAATAAAAGGGTTTACACAGCACTAGATGAGCTGTGAATATCCTTAATTTGCACAACTTAGTAAATTTCTCTCCCGTTTCGTGTATCCATGTATCCGCATGATTATGAAACTGTTGAATACAAAGTCACCCAATGCATTTTTCCCAGACATGATACACAAGATGAACAATCATTCTGATCATTTGCTGCTAAAAACAAGAAAACTTCAAAGAATGAAATTGTTGATAACTTAAATTCTTCTCTCCTCTACCGCTGCATTGTCTAATTAAGTTTTAGAACAAGAACTTGGAAGTAAGACAATTAGTGCTTAAATTAATAAAGGATTTTTTTTTCTGTAATGGGGATCAACAAAGTCATCATGTTCTGGTATGACGTAAGAAGAAATGGTGCGATTGTGCTATGGTTTGGGAATTTTCCTAATCCTCATGTTTGTGGGAATTTCACAAAATCAAGAAGCCTCTGTGAGGCAATGCCCCCTGTAATGAGAACTATTCCAGCATCATTCACATTTGTAAGCTTGCAAGAGCTTAACCTGTCCAAAGACCACCCCCTTCTCTCGCTGTATCCAATCACAGGGTACATAAGGCAAATTGTACAAAACTGATTGGAGTGACAAAGTGTTCTGCATGAAAAATCAGTCAGTCTTGGAGGGTAGTTGGAGCCATCCCTTCTAAGGACTCTTTGCCAACCTTGTGACTAAATACTTCAATGGCTATCTTCATGGGGTAATTACTATTAAAACTGACTATCTTTCACAATCACTTTAATGAGCACGTTGTTCAATTGGACATTTGATCTACATACACTATATGTAGCAGTTTACATCACACCCTATTTAAGAAAAAAAGTTTTGAGCCATTAAGTGATGCAAAAATGTTAAAATTACATAGCCAAGTTTAATGTCATGTCAAAATTTTATAACACAATAATATGAGGTAATCCAGTCCAAAACCTTCTCATCAAAGCCGAGACATGTATCTGGCACCACTTGAACCACAAGATCTGAAATGAACAAGGGATGAGAGGATTATTGATAACTCAAAATGGAAAACAAAGTGAGCAAAAGTTATAGAGTTACATGTACAAGTAACTGGGGAAGACAAAAAGAATGGAATTTCCTTGCATCCTCTTGACAAAATTTAGCATCATAAAGTACATTGAACATGGGCTGCAAATTAATTGGCAAAGTTTAAAAGACATGCACTGCACCACAAAGTGACATTGACTTTTCTTTAAAAATTACAATGCAAAATGATAATTCAGATCATAACACAATTGTGAGTGACAATTAGAGCTGATTATTAAAACACAGTTTTCACTGCACGTGGGAATCATAAATGTAAGGAGAGGACCTGGAAGTTACAGGGCTCCACACTAACTTTTCAATTTACTAGCCCAGTGGCTAGTGACAACTTACATGTTACAACAATTTTGGTGACTTTATTAGATAGATAGATAGATAGACAGATAGTTTATTAATAACCGATTTGCAACCAAAAGTTGAATTATACGATTATTTACAAGTTTCAAACATTGATAATTACGTTAAATAGATTAAATGTATTAAAACAGCAATAAGGACACTAAATATATGTTTAAAAAAAAAAAACCGTTGTAAAAACCGTTCAAGCCTTAAGGGCATTGAAGGTAATAAAACTATTACGAAACCTGATCGTCTTAAAAAATGGCTTAAACTTCCGCTTATTTCTTAGGTTAAAGGTACATGTGTTGCGAGTAGGAAGAAGTTCATGGAGCTTGTTCTGTTCATTCTGTAAAGCATTCTTGAATAGTTTATCAACTAGTTTCTGGCGGCGATCTGAAAGTTTAGTCAGGCCTGATTCAACCAAGGACTCATTATATGAGCAAAGAGGAAAAATAATGCGCGTAGCCCGCTTTTGTACTTCTTCAAGTTCGTTGGAGAGGTACACGGGGAGGCCGTCATGGAAGACAGGACATGCATACTCTGTAATCGGACGAATACAAGTGCAGAAAAACTGGACTAACTCACGGGTACCAAGACCAGAGCGTTTAAGCTGAGATAAGCAATACAAGCGCTTTTTAGCTTTCTTAATAATGGAGTTAATGTGACAATTCCATTTCAAATCAATAGAGATGTTAAGGACTAGTATTTTGGCACTAGTAGTTAGGTCAATGGGCTTGCCATTAACAACAACTGGATCGAAAAAAGTAGGGTTGTTAGTGTTAAAGTTTATGAGCAGTTCTTTGTATTTCGTCTCGTTTAGTTGAAACTTATCCTCGGTCGCACGGCTTGCTAGGGTGTCAACAGCAGCCTGAATGTGACTGTCTTGGTTCTTGCTTATCGTCTCCGAAATAGTGGTATCGTCAACATACTTCCAGAGATCAATGCCAGGAACATCCAGCTCGTTGATCATGATGATAAACAGCCACGGCCCCAGTTTTGTACCTTGAGGAACCCCCGCTGGGACCGCGCCCCATTCTGAGAAGCAGTCGTGGCCGAGTTTAACACGCTGTTTGCGCGGGGTGAGAAAGTCGATAATCCATGAGATGACAGCATTGGGGATGTTATATGTACCCAGCTTCTTGACCAAAATCTGGTGGTCGATTAGGTCAAAGGCTTTTTTAAAATCGAAGAGAATCACCCTCACAGATGCCCCGTTACCGTCAGTAGCACTGTACCAGGCATGAGTCGTACTAATTAGGGGTTCGGTGGTGCTTGAACCGGGAACAGTGCCAAACTGCTGAGGGTCGACCTTAGCGAGTACAGCTGGTTTAACATAACGATCAACCACAAAGTCCTCAGCCAACTTGGAAAGGACAGGTGTAAGTGAAATTGGTCTCAGGTGTTTGTTAACGTCATAAACAGGGGTCTGCTTAGGAATAGGGACGACGTTGGCGAGCTTCCAGGACTGGGGGAGACGAGCCTCCAAGTATGAGCTATTAAAAATATCAGTAACCACAGGAGCCAATACGTCCGCGTTCTCTTTCAGAAGCCAGGCGAACACGCCGCCAGGCCCAGAAGCTTTGGCAGGATTAAGAGCGATGAGCTTCTTCAAGACACTGAACTCTGTAACCGTTGGCGTGTCGGTGTATTGCACAGCAAACGAGACCCCAGAATCCAATGGAGTAAAAGAGTTCATTGGAGCAAGAAAGGCATTGTTAATGACGTTAGCAAGGGCCGTACGACTAGAGTCAGGCCCTGTATCAATATGCTTCAGGACAGAGGTAGGATCTGTGCGCGTAGTTGATTGCATCCCGCCAAGTGATTTAACTTCTTTCCACCACCTACGCGGTTCGTAGGTCGTACTAACCAATCTGGCAAGTGAAAATCGAGAAGCACAAGCCAAAACTGAATTTCTACTAGTCTGTGGTTAGTTGGCTACTGTTAGTGCTGAGCCCTGAGTTACATTCAAGGATGATTATGGAAATAAAGTCTTAATTGAGCTCATAAGAGACGACAAGAAATCCTCACCGATTGACAACAAATGTTTCAGTATTTTTCCTCCCTAACCATGTTATAAGGAACAATTAGTAGGATGCTTGCCGTGCTCACATGTGGGTTTCAACACTGCTTATCAGCAGTTTTTGTCCTTCCCATGTTGACCTGTTGCTTTCAAGAAGTAAAACTTATACTTTCACAGAGATAAATTACCTTTAACACTCTCCTTCCAGCTTTTCCTGAATGTGCAGTTGTCAAAGACAACGTTTTTAGCATTATCCTTGTCATTATCACATATACAAAAAATGGATGAATACCCCAGTGATGACAGCTATCAATTTTTATATACCCAGAAGAAGAAAGTCTTCAAGCCAATTTTAAAATATAAAAGGACAATAAACTATTGGAGCTTCAATTGTCTGACCCCTTGCATTGGAAAAATACAAAATTGATGTTTTCTCCTAGTATTGTTCTCTCAGTGAAAGCTTTTATTGCAACATGCACCTTACAAATTCCAAGAGGCAAACTGCTTCCCAGTTACCGTGCTCCAAACCGCACAAATTATAAACAACAACACTAAAAACAGTAAAGTATACCTTGTAATTGGCATCATTTAACCAAGCCAAGCTCTTCCGGGGTGGAAAGTCCCAGTTCTTCCATGGTAGGCTTGATTTCACTCAGAATGTAGTTATATATTTCACTGTTTCCTGCACCCTTGTCATTAACGGCTTCTAAAATCCTGACAGTCATGGGAAAGTCATTAAGACGACGGCAGGCATGAAGCATTGCAATAATGATCCTGGGTTCTGGAACCAAGTCATGTCCATAGATCTCATTCAGTCCTTTACGCAACTCCCAAGCATCAAGGTCTGGTCTAATGGACAAATACATTTGACAAGAAATAAGTTTTAACTTCCCCCACAAGACATTTAAAAGTCATTATGGTACCAAAATTTCCAGACATTTACCCTCACAGCAGATTACCTTCACCAGCCAATTTTTAGCATTAAGTGGAAAAAAAATTAGCAGATTACCTCCTCTGGTAAATAACCCACATTTTGAAAACAGAAGAAAATTGTAAAAAAAAGCTCTAGAAGGCACAGAATTGGACCCAAGGAGCAGTAAGCTTTCCTTCCTCAAACAAAGTAGTACATGTGAATTGATCAAGAGTCATTTATTTTGAAACCAATTCAAAAGGGAAAAAATACATGACTACTCTAGCCCCTACTCATTCCTTGTTTGAGAGGCAAATATCCCATTTATCAACATTTTGAACTCAACAGAATGGCTGACAATCCTCTCTTTCAAGGTCCTTTCCAATGCAAGAAACTTTGCAATACCATTACCACGAATATTAACTGACATTTTGGTAGTTTTGCCATGACATTCTTTTTCTTTTGCCAATTAAAGATCATGGATTTTTTATTACAAACTCTCGAGCTGATGCTCTTGTAGATGACCCACATCTTCCTATTACCTGTTTATTGTACACTTCAAGTACTAACTTTCCATTAAAAGGGAATCTCTACTCTCAAATTGATTATTAAGACAATTGACAAAAACAATTGACAAAAACGTGCCAAAAAATAACATTCAGTCTACTCCATTTGAAGGGTTGTTTTAATCAATTACAAATTGTTCATGCATTTGTAAGACAGAGCAAATTGTATTGTAAACTTTAAAAGCAAACCTGCCTTGAAAAATAAGCGTGCCATCGGTTGTCAAATGCCTCATCTGATTCTTTGGGTTTGCTGCTCATCTTTCGGGACGTAACACCTGATTTGAAGTAAAAATTGTTTTGAAATCAACTACAATATGCCATTTTCAGTGATTCAATTCGTTTTACTGCCATCCCATTATGATTTACAGTGAAATAACACAGGAATTCTTCTGAGCACCCCAAAGCATTTTGCAAAAGTTACTATGGGGGATCGATCCTTCATGGAGGCAGCGCTGCAGCTTTGGAACAGTCTTCCCATAAGCATTAGATCTGCTTGCACCAAAAGTGATTTTAAACAGCAACTTAACACATTTTTATTCAGCAACGCATTTTGTTAGCACAATTAGTGTATATATAGATTTTAGATAGTTTCTCTGTTCTGCAAATTACTTTTCTTATAGCCAATTGTAATAGTATAGTTTTTGTCTTTGATTTCATAGTGATTGTGAATAGGTTTTTATTTTGTGTTTACAGTAATGTTTGTAATGCATATTTGATTATTTTTATAGAAAATGCACAATATAAATATTAAATATTATTAATATTAGTATTATCATTGTTATTATTATTATCATTATTATTATTTAGTTCTTATTAAACAAGCGGGAGGTCTGTATGGGAGAATCTTGACCGAGGTCACCAGTACAGACCGAACACAGTGAGGTCTGTACCAGCGACCGAGGTCAAGATTCTCCCATACAGACCAACCTAGCTCAATTAAAGCACCCCTGAGATCAAAATTTTCGTACATCATTTTTTTTCATTTTCGTGTTCAGTGTGTCTCCTTCACCTACTCTGCCAAATTTCAGTCTAGACTGAGCACCAGAAATATCTTTTTTCAGGCCGTTAAACTCGCAATTTCGCGTCCGCCATTACTTGACCATGTTCTGGAAATTGATCGCAGGACTCAGAGGAAGTGACGTCAAAGGCTCAACGCAAAAATCTAACATGGCAAAATGTCAGGTAAACATAACAGAATGCTTTACTCTATTCTTACAAAAACTAAACAAAAATTACGAGGCATCGATGCGTAATTCAAAGCTGAAGTAATCGTGCAGACCATGCTGTAGGTATTTCTCTGTATCGGAGCCTTGAAAATAGATCAGAGCGGGAAAAACGGTTGCGATTTGTGCGAACTCGCCGAGTAAACTACAATCCTGCAGGAATATTTGTGATCCACTCCGAACACTTCTGGGAGGACTGTTTCGAGAGATCTGTGCACCTTGAAGGATCTAGGTGAAGAATTCTGTCGGGTTCAGTGCCTACCGTTCAAAAGAAGGGACAAGAAAAACCGTCCTCTGTGCGATCTCGACGAAAGTGAAGTCAACGAACCTCGACAAGTATTGTCACCTTTACATATGCACTGATCAATATCCACCTTTAACAACTCTCTGGCAGAACACCTTACACAAAGGAAAGTACTCGGCGAACATTGTGAATACGAATGATAAAATAGCCGAATTGAGGAATTAGATTTCTGACCTCAAAGAGCTCACTTTCACAAAAGAGATGAAAAACATAATTGTGTGCTCTGACTCTAAAAAAAGCTAGCTTTAATAACAGCGAAGTCGAGGCGTGGTGGCCTCATGGTTAGTATGCTCCACTCTGGATTGAGTGGTCCGGGTTCGTGCCCCGGCCGGGACATTGTGTTGTGTTCTTAGGCAAGACACTTTACTCTCACAGTGCCTCTCTTCACCCAGGTGTATAAATGGGTACCGGCAAATTTAATGCTAGGGGGTAACCCTGCGATGGACTGGCATCCCATCCAGGGGGGAGTAGAAATACTCCTAGTCGCTTCATGCTACAGAAACCAGAGTTAAGCACCGGCCTAATGGGCCACTAGGCTCATAAACAGACTTTAATAACAGCGAAAGTAGAACAAACAGCTGAGGACACATAGAGTGTAGAAACACTTTAAAATGTAGGCTTGTAGCAAAAAAACTGAGAAAATTAAAATTTCTTTAAAATCCTCTCAAACTATCAACCATCTGACAGCCAAGTCAGCGTGCTATCAAAGGGTCCTAAATACATTCCAACACCCGTGACAAATGAATGTGAGATCAGGCCAAGTTTTGCGAGATTTATTCGCAAGACCAATGCGCCTCCGTTACACCTTTCACAGACAAAACAAAGAACCACTACCTTTTCATATCAAACTGAATGCCACCAGTTCAGTCTTCTATTGCCCTTCAGAGCTACTTGGAAAATTGTCATAATACAACTTGCAGACTGTATCAAGCCAAAATATACTTTGTAACGCAATGAGGTCACAGCTCTGAAAGTGTTGAAGCAAACTCTGCTTTAAACCTCACCAAAGCAACACAACGCTAGTCATCATGAATAAGACAGAAAAAACATAAGGCCAAAGTGCAACTCAACAGCAGAGTTCACTTCAAACCTCTCAAAGCACCGATAGTAAAAAACACGCTGGAAAGGGTTAATGAGATCATTGACCAAATGCATCAGGCAAACACATTAATGGCTTACAAATGGCTTTCACAAATCCCCCATATCTGCCTTGATACACAATCAGCCACTGCCGAAAACAATTTTTAAATATCTCTCAGTCATTTCTTACAGAAAGGGAAAATCCCTTACAACAAGCAAAAATACAATTCGAAGGCGATAAAGCGATGTGACCACAAAAGCCACATGAGGAGTCAGTGCCATTCTTTATTTATCTTTATTCGCATGGCAAAATTCATCGTTTGCTGGCGGAAAACTATCCTCAGAAGCTTCAGATAATTTCTGAGACAATTCATCGTCAGACAAAGTCAACATTTTACAACTGACAACGAAACAGTTCTCAAAAAAGTACTGTGTGTGATTCTCTTTGCAATGAACAAAGAGAGTTGTGACAAAGCAAAGCATAAGTTTGTTGAGCCTTTGACGTCATGATGACGTTTCCTGCTGTACGGCTGGAACATGTTTTCAGCAATGGCAGACGATTTTTAGACGACTTTGAAGCGGCAAAAATTGATCATCGAAGGTTTATTTTGAGTTTTTAATGGCAAAAAGGGCTTTAACTTGACCCAATTCAACATTCTGTAAAAGAATTAGCCCAAAATAAAATGGTCAATTTTCGTCTCAGGGGCACTTTAATAAGATGTTTATTATAATTATGGCTGTGTCATATATGCCAATTTTTTATATTCTTTGTACCTTTTTTTCTAGACCGGTCTAGTGCTGGTCTAGATGGGAAAATCTACACCGCTTTCAATATTGATTTCAGCCAATCAAATTCGTGAATTCGGTTGTTCCCAGTCCTTGTGAGACACAGCCATATAATAACATTATTTAAAAACTCACGGAGGAAAACCAATATCCTTCTTCGCTGCAAACGGGTAATCGCGCAGATTAGGTTGCTAACGCTACTAAAAACCTGAACTTAAATTGATTTTCAGTCAGTTATGCAGAAAATTCATATATCTTTCGGTGCTTGAAGCCCTGTATCGTAAAATATTACATCACTTAACTATTCGAGTTAGGATATTAAAGTGCAAGTCATGGATCCATCGAGAAATGTTAATCGTCCTAGAAAAGTCGTGTTGATTAGTATTCCCCGATTAGCTTCCCTCTTAAATTACTGAGTAAATTAAGATCTTACCCAGCATCGAGGTAGCGCCTCTTATGGAGGGAGACATAAACCGGCGGGCAACACAACGAAGCATCTTGCGGAATAATGTCGCTACTCAAGTAAAATCCAAAATGGCGATAAAATATCGATTACCCAGTAGTCTTTGCGAAACGTGCGTTACCGCTGTGGGAGGAACAGTGTATTTTGCAGGCGCAGAGGGGTACGATGAGGTGACCGGTGAGTCGACCGGTGTCAAATTCCCGGTTGGATCCGGTGTAGTTATCCGGAACTGATTGCTTATTATTGTGACTTTTATGAGGGAGTTTAATTTCCGTCGTTGGACACGATGTAAAAGAACTCAAACGAAAAGGTTAGCCAGATAAATGAGCATCATCGATGAAGGTAATGGGTTCGAAGGCGATATCAAGAGGGATGGATTCGAAGTGAGTACTTTCAATTGATAAACTATGCATGACATTTTGACAGTGACCTGGATTAATGAATTTGTTTCACAAGTTATTGTTATCATTTTGATTTTTACTGAGCTAGATTTATACGATTTCACCTCGTATCATGATGAATACTTCATGAGTTCTCACCGCAGGTGGAGGAGAAGGGAGGGTTCGAAATTAAAGGCACGTTTGAAAAGGCATACTGACGACCACAATGCAGTAACAGAAAAACAACATACTACTGTAACTGTAATTTAGTATGGAAATCTCATACCAGGAGGAGTTGATGAAGAAGATTGCTCTCAAGTTCATCAGAAGATAACTTCAGCCGGTTCCTCTTTCTCAGAAACGAAATTTTGCCAGAGGTTTTCACTTTCTCATCGAAATGTTTACAGCTAAAGGTGTCATATAAAGAGGCACTTGTAAGACATGATCAAAACTTTCATTGGGATCCAGGTATCCAGAGTCTTAAAGTGCCAAGTGTATCCTCAGGGCCATGAGCTAACTAGGATCAGTTTTGCAGGATTTGATAAACAACCCTGAAAAAACCTCTTTCCTTGACCAGCTGCCACTTTAAGATTCCTTTAGGCTTGTAATAATGGTGGCCCAAAATGGTTTTTTTCAGTTCTGAACATGCATCATACAATGTAACTTTAACACTATTTTATTTTTTTCCTCTGAAATTACATAAAAGATGTCCAATTAGTAATACTCATTTCAAGGACATGTATGCAGTTACCATAACAACACTATATCTTTTTAGAACACCCTTAACTTAGGCTTTAGGATCCTTTGAGTTAAAATTAGTTAACTAATCCCCTTTCTTAAACTACTGAGTTCCAGTGTATCAAGATTAAAATTCATACAAAGGTTTAAAAGCATCTCTCCATTTAGTTCAGAGCTATCTTTAGTTGGTTTTTGATTGTTTTCACTTGGTAGAACTGTTACAGTTTTTCTACCAAAAGGAGTTTGAAACCTTTGATGTGTAAGTTGAAAGAATAATCCATTGCTATTAGTGTTATGTTTCTCCATTTTATATGCAGTTAATAATTACATGAAAAAAATATACACCCATATGATTGGCTGAAAACGAGTGCATTTTATTTATATATTATTCTAATGCAAAGTTGTAACACCAGAGCAAATTACAAATAGCACCTGTGCTGTCAAAATTTGGTCTGTCTTGACTTTCTGTGATGCCATTTTCATGTAAATTATTAATATTAAGTAACAAAATGATTTCTTGTACAATTTGGTGTATACACCAAATTGCACAAGAAATCATTTTGTTTACTTATTAATAAATAAGCACATGTAAATTTTTCAAAGACTACAAACTGCACTCGCCTTATGGGTTCAATTAGTAATGAATTACGTACTGATACAGATTATAATTTACTGCACGAACAATCTTCCATAGACGATAAGAAATCATCTTGATCAGCACACCAACTATAGAACTAATGACCGCTTATTGCTTAATACTTTTAACCAGTGTATGTCCATCAATGATTTAAGTATTTTAGGGTTGTTCTATCCATTTATTTTGTTTCTACAGCCAAATCTTCAGTGGTCTCCATTCAAGCAATACCATCAGCTTAACAGAAGTGCAACAAGAATTGACATCAACCTAGCTAAATCTGTGATTGATAATACTTTCCCTGATAAAGAACTTGACAATGAAATAGAATGCAAGCACCAGGAAGCACTTGTCAGTGTCCCTTGCTTGGCAAAACTTGTTTGTAACAATGAACCTCTTTCTTTGGGGAAGAATCTTACTACCTCTGAATATACTTGTGGAAATCTAGCAAACAGAGAGAGTGTTTGTTTATGGGAAATTTTGCAAACCAGCTACTTTCGAAAGAAAACTATTCAAGCTGCTGAGATGACATGGCGGAGGAACTTTTTGTATCTGTTTACCTTGGGAACAGAAGGAGGATCAAGGTTTGGGAAAGGTTCTACATGGGATGTCATAAAAGATCTGAATGATAAGCATCCTAATTGCTATTGTGGTTTAGGAAAGCCACAAAATGGATTTTATGTCTCTTCAAATGGACTTGTGTTCTCAAGTGAGATTGAGGTACAAAGCTCACCAGTTTTATTATGCGTAGTTATATCTTGCAGTAAAACTTCCTATTTGCAAACACCCCTCATTAGGGGCTAATTTACAAAAATACCAAAAGTTTTCACACCAATCATTATTGTTAAACCCAAGCTTAATTACAATTATAATGATTTCTCTAAGAGATGACTTTTCAGAATCTTCAATATATTTTTCCTTCAAACACCCACAAGGCAATCTTCTGTGTGTCACCAAGACAGGAAGTATATAATTTATTTCTTAACCCTTTACACCCACAGTCATCAATATGCATATTCTCCATACTGATCTCCATACATTTCTTAAGGTGCTGACAAGGAGAATTTGTTCAACAATCAAGAGCTTCTTTTAGTTGGTGATCATTCCTTTATCTCATGACCCTAATGCATGTTTTAGGGGTGATATTATTCAGAGAAATTAGATGTTAGTCACTTTTAGGGGGCAAAGGGTTCAACAACTTATTGAGAGTACCATGCATCTAAACAGACACTTTTATTTGCAATAGAAATTACCAGACAGGTTTTATGATTGAATTAGACTTACCAAAGCTAAAACCACAAACCAAACTTGTATGCACCATCCAATGTGCCTTATGATATGGCTTATTGTAGCACAGGTATGGAAATGTTTTTACAACTCAGGCCCTGGTTGTTCAAAGGTCGGATAATGCCATCCCATGGAGAGCAAAACAGGCTGCTCTATCCACCAGATAAAGATTCATCCATTGGATAGAGTTATCCAATCTTTGAACAACTGGGGCCTGGGGCCCGTTTCTCGAAAGTCCCGGTAACTTAACGGGTCCATAAAGCTGTTCTGTTTTCATTCAAGATGGGGATTTCAAAAGTTTTGAAAATGATAAAATAAAGCTATCAACCAAAGAAACGAAAGGGACTGGTTTGGGTGCCAGAACCTCCTCTCCTATCCTTTAAATTTTGATTTTAAAACATGACTTTGGGCACATTAAGTTACTGGGAATTTCGAGAAACGGACCCCATGCCTGGTACTTAATTGACACTTGAAATGATTACTACTGACAGTAATTATTTTCATAGAAAAAAGTGAAACAAATTCTCCTTGTCAGCACCTTAGAAAATGTGTTGAGAACATATTGAATACCCTTTAATCTGTACCTCTTCCAAGTAACCACTTCCTGAACCTTTCAAGAGATTTAGGGAGGTTTGTCTTGATGAGAAAATTCATCAATTCCAAACTTTTACGCATGAAAAGTTTTAATAAATATTTTTGAATAATTGTAGGCACTTTTGTTTTTCAGCTAAAGAGGTTCATAGCAAAAATGGCTGAAATAGAAGAACGACTAAAACATGAAATGTGTGTGATAGAAGATCAACGCAACAAATTGAAGGTGATATTTATTATTTGCTCATGACACTTTTGCATCAATCAGTTGAAAGCTTCAACATCCCCAACCCCCCCCCCTCCCAATGGGCAACTCCTGGGCATTTGAATATTTGAACTAAATGTTCAACTGAAAGGTTCAGCTAAATTGAGGATTGTTTAGGGTGCAGTTTTGTTAAACAAAGGAAACATTTTGTTTAAATAATCAGACCCAAGTAGGGCTTGACACTGACAGTAGCCAAGTAGCCACAGACCAGTAGAAATTCAGTTTTGGCCAGTGGTTTTCAGTTTGCACTGACCATTATGTGGCTAGTAAACAAAGCGAAATTCTTGCAACATCTAAGATGTCACAGCTGTCTAGCCACTTGGCTAGTGAGTTGAAAAGTTAATGTCGAGCCCTGCCAAGAATGACCAGCATCTTAATTCTCCTTACAATTATAATACTGCTGAGTCATTCATGAAGATTATGAGAACAAAGCAAATGATCACCAACATAAGAAGCTTGGATTGTTAAATGAATTCTCCCTGTCAGTACCAAAGGAAATGTGTAGAGAACAGTATGGAGAATATATATATATATATATATATATCTTATTAACCAAGTGCGAGGGCCGCACTGGGAGAATGTCGGCCTGAGGGCCGATATTCTTCCAGTACGGTCCCGAGCAAGCTTGGTTAATAAGAGATTTATTATACGACTGAAGTTCAAAGGGACACAAGTGCGGTATCATTCGGGACCATTCGGGATAGTGCCCGGTCCAATACTGAGAGAATATTGACCGGCAATAGAGCATTTTGATTGGTGGATTTTAGTTATTGGCCCTCTGACTGCCCGAGTCGTGTAATAATATATGCATACTGATGTTATTTAGGGTGCAAAGAATGAAATGAAATTCAAAATTTTGTATACAGTGTTGATTGCCTGGGGACTAAATGTGATGTTCTGTTCTTCAACTACTTTGCAAATTTGCAATGTTTTTACTCAGGGTATTGAAAGACTTTTCAAGAAATTTATTATTAATAATAGCTCATGCATTCCTTACCAGGTGGAACAATTCTTTCTATCCTGTTCACAATACGATATACTGCTTAATATTTACAGTTGGTTCCCACATGTCAGTAGTTGATATACCATCACACCATTGAAAGCATGTTTCACTCTTAGACTAGTTTTTAACTGGAGTTGTAATTATCAATATTATCTTCAGTTGTGACAAGTAGAGATAAAATACCCACAATTTTTGTTGTTATTCTCCAACCTTATCAATATGTGTTTACACTGTTTGTAGTATGAATTATAAATTCACAGTGAAACATGTGGCTTTTTCAATTTGTAAGACATTTAATAAGTCCTTCAAATATTTTTGGTGATTGAAAGGTGTGTTTCTATACAATTCTTGTGAATGGACCAGATGCATTCTTTTGAAGATTATTTAGAGCTTATTCTGCCTAACTGTGGAGGCAGCAGATAGAGATTTTGTGCCTCTGTTAACTTTTGAAATCAAAGCACCAAAAAAAAACCAAAGTTTGGCATTATCATTTGCAAGAATGATACAATTAATCCTTTTTTGTGGGTTGTTGTGGTTTTTTTTTTTTTTTTTTCCCTCAAGTCTCTGAAGACAAGAGTCTTTATTTTGACTGATGTGAGATTTTGCTGTGTTGCTGTACATAATATTATTTTTCTGTTTCAACATATGTCCACATGGCCATTCATAGTTACATTCAATTTTGTGGTGTATTCCAAATTTATCATGACCATTTTGCATCAGTGTTTTCTTTTGAGTAAAACTTTTTATTTTTAACATTCTTGACCTAAATATTTTGATTTTGTTTTCTCTAGCTGATACAGTCACAGTATTACTTAACAAACATTACAAAATGATGATATTTACTTTCAACATGCCATTTATCCAAGGTGTGTTTTTTTTTTTGTCTATTTTCGGATCAATATGTGTGAATTTTTTATGAGGATGTGAACCTTGTCGAATATTGATTGAATCATTAATAAATATTAATGTCACTTTGAATAAAGAAAAATTGAAGTGCACATGAGAATATAATCAAGACAAGGATTGGAGTTTCAAGATTAGTATTTTAAGACACAAAAAAAGATGAGTTGTGATAATTGTTCCACCTTTAAATTCTGGGAATGGGACAGGAACAAGCTTTTATACTGTATATTGTTAAAAATAATGTCAGTTGTCTTCCACATTTTTAATCATTTTGTTGTTTAATATGTGGGTTTTGTCTCAAATTATTTATGAAATTGTTACATTAATTGTGATTTTTTTTTTTAAATCAGTAAGATCAACAAATTGTCTCCTTTGATTGCAGGTAATGCATTTGGTCTCAAGTCATTTTGCACTGATGCCACATTTGATTTCTTTTTCTTATTGTGCAAAAACTGCATTTTTAAAAAAACTAGCTCATCAAACTAGAAAATTGCAATCCAGGGAATGTACAATATTCGAGCAAACATTACTATGTTGATTCAAATGTCACCACAGTTTTATGGAAATTTCTTTAAGCCATTATTGACATTTAATAAAATGGAAGTGCAAAGTTTGCTGCAGTTTGATTGGCTTGTTATTTTCTTTTTAAAAACATGGTGACTTTTAAACAAATATTGCATGATTTGTCAACTCTATTTCTTATTCATTTAATGAAAATCTCCATATTACAGAGTGTGTGTGTCAAGTTGTCTGAAAAATATTTATCCTCCTGTACAATTATTTAATATGCATCAGCTTGAATGTGAATCACATATTGTTTTGACCAGATGGACAAAGTGTCTAGTGTGTGTTTTTTTTTTATTTTCACCAAAGCTGATCCTGACCAGTAATTAAAGAGCTCAAGGTTAAAAATATCTCTTTAGTGAGGGCCATTGGAAAATGAATCTTAGTGTCACATGGCATTGAAAAATTGTCTAAATCACTGAGAGAGGAGTTCAGCGACTATTGGGTCCTCCATTTTCTGATAAGAAACAATGTCATCGCGACTGGTGGGTTAAATTTAAGAAATCAATCATTTTTTGTTTGGCTTTGTATTTTCTTTACCCTCTTCTGTCCTTTTTTGTTGTTGTGTTTTTGATAAGCACTCATTAACCCTTCAGTATTCTCTTCCCTCCATGTATCAGAATTGTTTTTGAAAGACACACCATTCAGAATTGCCTTGAAGATTCTGTTTAAAATTAGTTTTCATATTATTTTGTTGGTAAACAGTTTTTGTATTAATAGTGATTGCTAAGCATCTGAGTTTGTATCTCAGCTATATTTTGAATCAATGAAGTAGGATTTTTCGAACATTTTAATTTATACTCTGACTATGGGTTAATACAATTTTTGCTGCTTCTTGCTGCTTCCTGTATATTTCTAGAAATTAGAGATTGGATCTCTTAGAGATGTTTTGGGTAAAAGTCATTTTTTAACTTCTCAATGGTTTTTGAGTCAGGAGATTTTTTTTTCAAACATTTCTAGAATTTGAAATTGGTAAAATTTCAAAATGAGAATAAAATTAAGATAAAAAATGAAATACCTGATTAGCAAAGATTCTAATTCTGACTTGATTAAGGAGAAAAATTTAAAGCAGAAAATTACATGCTTTGTTAAATTGAACAATCTAACACGGTGAAATCTGTAAAATATTTTGAAAATGAAGAAATAAGTTAATTTTTACTAGTTTGCATTCGATGACCTTTGGAATCTCAAATCAAATGGGAAAAAGGAATAATTTTCTGTTAATATTATTTTTTGATCTGTAGAATGATTTTATTTATAGGTCAGTTGATGGCTTTCAGTAGGTTAAGGTAGTTTTGATAAATTTTGGAAAGTAAATTCGGGTGTAAAAATTTGTGAAATTGGATGTTACAATATTATTCTTGTTTTAGTAATATCCAATGCCTTCATGTTTATCTTACAAGTATCTTATGTTGTGTGCACTTTACAGATAAGTGCTTGACTGGAGGCCACAGTTTTATAGAGTCATGGTACAATGTTGGTTGGCTCTATTTTCCAAATCTATCCTGGTCCTTAGGTTATCTACCAGGGAGTTTCCAAAATCCTCTTTTGTGGTAAAATACATCCATGAAACACGTCATTGCGCAGTACTTTTTATCTTTGTTAGGATTATCAAACCATGACTAATTGAATCAACAGAGAAGCTGTTTATTTTTTCAAGCATGGGACTTATAAAACAGTCTGGATTCCCCATGATAATTCAAACCTCAAACTTTCCTATTTGGTAATCAGGTGCCCAAAATTCCACCGAGCTACCTACACTGTATTATAAGGATTTCGTGGTACAAAGTCGTAAGGTATAAAGCTTAATTATTGTGCCTGTCTTAGATCCCCAACAGGTGAATTCCATCTCTAATTTTTCCTCCTTAGCCATAAGCTTTAATTTGCGATTCTCCTCCATCCACCTCATCCATGCCTTCAAGGCCATTTCTGCACTCATTCTTTTTTGCATACTGTAATACTAAAATGAAATGCAGTAGCAAAATATTTTTTTTCTATTTGCTAGACAAAAGCAGAAGAGAGGAAGCTTCTGTCTCATAGGATGGAAAGTGTCGATTCTGATCAGGATGAGACACCTAAAGAAAATCAACAGCTAAACAAGGAGAACAAAGCCAAGGATAAAACAGAAAGGTTAGAAATGATAATCATAAATTGCATTTTAAGATTATTTGCAGGTAAAATAGTACATTGAAACTGAAACTTTTTGCAAAAAAAAAAAATTTAGGTGAAACTGACTTGTTATTTTTCCTATAAAAAAAAAGGAAGAGTTGAAAATAGACGCAGGCATTGATATTGTTATTTTATTTTTGTGTATTCCTTTTCATAGAAAATCAGGATTGTTTGCATCATTGAGTGCCTCTTTGAGTGCGGCAAGATCTGGGATTCAGGGATTTTTGGAAAGGTGGGTGATTTTTAATAATTTTTCTGAGCTAATGTGGACCAGAATCTTGGGCAAATTGTGTTGAAAAATTTATGAAAACATCCAATTTTGACATAAGGCCAACAGTGCATGGGTAAAATCTGTCTTGGACCCTCTATTCCACCTCTCAATGTTAGGTATTACTGACAGAAGCAAAAATTTTTTATAAGGTAAAATTGTTTTAATATTCAACACTGCAAAGTGAATTCATCACCAAATGATACTTTGATTTGATAATATGTAGATCCTCACCAAAGGAACAAAGGCATGCAACCAATGCTGTACTTACAGGAGACAGTGATGGTGAAGATGAAACAGATAAGTTGACACAGAAACCAAATCCTGATGTGGATGGCCTTGATAATCACGATGAATTTACAAGGTGATTGGTTGAACATATTTGACTGTGTGTACAGGTTGACCTCAGATCAGTGATTCTAATTCTCAAGAATACAACTCACAACACTTACTATCTCTTTAAAAATTGTATCTCTCTAAAAGAGGACTAGCACAGCACACGAAGGTTTCATACTTTTTTGCTTGTAATTTTTTTTGGGGGGGGGTGGGCCTAGCTTGCGTTCTCTTGGGAAAATTTGAGGGAAAACCTTTTCATTCCCTGTGGATTGACAAGGAGAGGATTTCTCCCAACAGTGTTTGTATATATTGAGAAAAACAAAGGTGATAAGAAAAAATATATATAATATCATGTAGGGGCTATTGTTTGATTCATACGATTCTCATGACCTAAGTTGTAGGAAGTATGTGACAGACATAATTATTAATAATAATTTTCCTTTATGAAAATAATTCCAGATTACTGAATTGGTGCCTTGTTAGTGAGAAACTGGTGAAATGATGAAATGCAAAACACTCTTAATGTCCATCTTGTTCCCTTTTGCAATTTTAGAGCAGAATCAACAAACAATTTCTATTAATAAAAACTTGTGATTTTTTTTCACACCACAAAAAAAGCGAGAGATAGGTTTCCTTTAAATGTTCTCTCTCAAAAGTCCATGTTAAGTCTAAACCAGAAAAAATCTGTCACTTGTTGATATCGTCATTTACATATGCAACCATGAAACCCTGAAGCTGTTTGTGTTAATTTTTGTAATTCCTATTTATCTTCTCAGACAAATGGAAGTAAAGGGAGGTTTAACTTACGAGAGTGCAGACAGAACAGTCCACCAACTGTCCCATGATGCTTTGCCTCCCCCGCTCTCTCTACAGTCACTTCAAGCTGAAAATCAAGCTGACAAATAGAATTTATAATAAATGATTATTAATTAAAATATTTACTATGTTACTGACAAAAGTTATTCAACTGTTACAGTCTGTACCTTTTTGTCTTGGTCATGCTATCACGTTTAAGGATGCTACATTTACTGTGAAACTCTGAACAGGATTATTATCAGGCATGATATATCTTATTGAACACAATAAGGATATTAAGTAGTTTGTTGTTTGCTTATATGTCCTGATCATCCACACAATCCGTCGCAAGTGAAGGCTCTACTGTTACAACAGGGTAGACAATTTTTGGGTGTCTTTCAATTGTTCATGGTTTTCTGAGTTTGACAGTTTTAACATAAAATTATTCCAAACCACAGCACTAACAATCCATTTAATTTCAAAAGTACCATCACTTGCTTTTAAGATCATTATTTTTGATTGTTATTATTACTGATTTGTGATAAAAGTCGGTCTGAAAGGTTATTAGAAATGATTTTAAATATTATTTTATCTGCACAAATCATTCCTAACAAAAATGGTTCAAATATAGTGAGAAAAGAAATGTTTCATATTTTCATTTGCACATTCTATTGTCTACCATAACTATTATTCTAGATTTGTGATAAAAGTATGTCTGAAAGGTTATAAAAATGATTTATAATATATATACAAGGCATTCTAAAAACAAATGACTATAATCTGTCTCAGTGTTGCCATAGAAGAGAAATGTTTCATATTTTTATCTGTGCATTTTATTAGTTGTTTACCATTATCATGAATTCATGTAAGAGCACGAACAATTTATTGTTTCTAAGAAATATTATTGAAATATGAAAGGGAATGACTTGAATGTAATATATGTGATAGAATGATTCATATTTAAATGTCTGGTGCAGTGAATGATGTCATACTGCATGCGTAGCTGACTACAAGTAAGAATTTTCATAGTGGATTTTAATAAACAATTAGTTCCTCTGTTTTAAGTCTGTTTAAGGCAGTTAATGATTTGTTGGCGTGACGAAATGCATTTACCTTTACCGGTATTCTGTCCTGAAGTCAAATAACCCTGGATGGTACTGAGGTGTGGAAAGGCTATTCTTCTCTGCTCTCCTATTCTTTCCCCATTGTCCAACACTTGCAGGTCAGCATGAAATCTGAGCCAGTCTTTGCAGACTCTGCTACTGACTTGTGGCTGATCTTGCCAACTTATTCAGCTTTAAATCAACTTATTCAGCATTAAATCCCAGTATCATAACTCTCTAGAGAGGAAATACTTTAGTGGCCTTATGTTACTATCAACAGAAATTATTTACCACAGACCATATATCTGAGGAGTATTTTCCAGAAGTTGCCAAAGTGTCTCAGTTGCAGGGTTATTCCTTGTGTTCATCGTTTAAAAACTTCTGACTTCTGATTAACTGAAATTCAGGTAACCTTTATGTAAGCCTATGTAGCTGGTGGCTATTTGAGGATCTTAACCCTCCCATGAGTGACCAAGACAGAATTTCTCCTTACAACATCAATACCATATCAAGCAGACAAGTGATAACAATAAAACAAATATATTAATTAGCAGATTATTAGTTGATCCAATAATGAATTCTCCAAACTAACATCAAAAGAATTGTGTGGCAGATAGTAAAGAGATCTAGAGCGTGAAAGGGATGAGCGTTTATGCCATGAAATCAGGCACTGAAGTGGCAAGGTGTTTGATATAGAAAAAACGTACACAGTTCTGTTATAGGTGGTTTTTCCCCTTTTGGATGTGCACACAATGTTACCACTAACACAAGCCAGCTTACTGATGACTGTTAAGCTCTTGTCATTCTTCACCTTCCAAATGTTAATGATTATGAGAGAATCATTTTCCATCTTGAGCAATGACATGGATTCATCAGTTTTTAAGTTACGATAAATATTTCTCATTTTCTCATCCTGGGTCCAAGAGAGTTGGAGGAATAGAGACCACAGAAACATGGTTGCCTTTCCTCATGAAAACTTGCCATCCAACTCAGGGAGGTTTATCAACAGGTAACTGATGAATACTGGTACATTGAACACATTGCTGAACATCATCAACTTACAACCCCATTGACTGGGACTCAGTGCAATGCTTAACCTACAGCACTAACTGCTTTCAGCAAAATTAATGACTCTGGAAAGCTGATTTACTAACATAGACCAGCCCCACCTTAACAGGTGTCAACTTATGTCAGCACCATACAAATGACTCATTCATGACATTACCATTACAAATGAACCAAACAGAACAACCTATCATTATTAACAGATCACAACAACCAATCACAACAGACTTACATCACTTGAGTCTTTCAGCCAATAACATCACAGCAAAAACTGGCCAATCAGTTCAAACAAACCTAACTAAAAAAGTTTGACTGACGACAGCTATTCACTTGACTCTGATGATGACTTCCACTAAGGTTGCCAAAATGTCAGTCACTAATACCAAGAACAGTCCTTCTCAGGTCTACGCTCACCCGGACCATCAGACCACAACATCACATTTTACCCCTAGGTTCAAACCATTTAAGGTATGAATATGATTCAAGCATGCTTATCACTTCTAATTTTTTTATCATGGGTACCCAGGGCAGAGGATACCCAGGTCTCTTCCGATCCAACCTCTGCCAATTTAATCCAAACTCGTTAATCCCTCTACCACCATCAACAATTAATCAATCTGTGAGGACAAACAATAAAACATTTAGCATTTTAATGTTATTCCAAACAGTATTAAAAGAGTAAAAAATCTAGTTTGAAATTGGTCTTATTGTGGTGTTATCAACACATTACTAGCAGCTCATTCACTGTGTCAGGCTTCTCGCTCTAAATCAGCAAGTTCCTTTTCGATCTCTTCCCTTCTCGAAAGCTTTTCTAGCTGTGTAGCTTCTGGATTTACCAACTCCCCTGAGTCAATTTTCTCTTGTAATTCTTCAATCTGTCGTAATTTCTTTCTGAGGTTCTTCACACGTTTTAATTTTAAATCATCTGGGTTGCTCGTGTATACTGTGCCTGCTGCAGTCACAGTACTAGAAACTGTAGCACTTTGAAGTTTCTCCGTAACTTCCTCGACTTCACATTGTTGATTTTCACTGCTCTCCTTTTTTTTATTCTTCCGTTTTTTCTGGTTTTTCGTGAGCTGTTTGTTTTCTTCCTCATGTACCCCAGGCGGCAATTTGGAAAAACTATTTGCCCATTGTTTGCCCTTACTTTCGTACTTTGCCACTTCATCTGGTGGGACATAACCTTCCTTCACTCTACGAGCTTTCCGCCATGTGCCATCAGGTCTTCTAGAAGCTGGAATCCACGTATCTCCAGTACTTGCGCTGCCGTCCGCCATTATAGCAACTTTTCAGACACGATCGGAGATTTTCCGAACTCTTGAGTTTTGATCGGCATATATTCGGTAACTTTCGTGCTCATGACTCCCAGAACACCGTGCGTACCTTTCGGACCCAAAATGGCTTCCGCTACCGGCAGAGTTTTTCAAACTGTGAAAAAACATATCCCAAGTATAAGATTCCCAAACAGAACAAAACAGAAAATGGAACGTAAGTAAATGAGAGTTATATCTATCGTTAATAACAAGAGATATCAACCTAGATGCTTTCCTTCTGTTTTGCACACCACAAGCCGGTTCATCACACAGACCACCGGAGATTTCGTCAGTTTTATCTGCGATCACTAGAAAAGCATCACCAACAGAATCAGTGACTCGACTGACAAGTTCTAATTCTTCAGCCTCCGATGACTCGTTCGATTATCAAAGTTTACCGATAAGATACAGAAGAAGACTTCTAACCCAAGAAGAAATTGATTACATTGAGGTAAGCCATCATCTATCAAGCTGAAACTTTTACGATGTGATATTGATAAATTTCTACTTTAATATTAAAATGTTCATTCTTAAATATTAAAATTTTCGATCTTAAAATCCTGGCAGATAAGAAAGAAGGTGCTACTTCACAAAATTGCCAGTACCTTCGACACTTAGGACAATGACTTTATTTTCCATTCATGTACCGCATCAAAATGAGACAGCGACTGGATAATATTGACCAGTTCTTGGTTAAAAAATATAACAATGGCCAAAAGAAATGATGGCCTTTGAGACTTCGCCTTTAAGGATAGTATGAGATTACGAAGAACTGTTTTCTCATTTTGTCTATGAACCTAAGAGATAATTTCTATATGTACAGAGCAATTGTAACAACTCTTCCTGAAGTCTCCCACATACAGATTAAATCTCCAGCACAGTTTGCCAAATCTCACAAATAAATAAGTTTGCTATTCTTTTTCTGTAGAAGAAGGTTAACCAAGTGTATTAAATCTCCATTAAGCCTTAAATGAAATTAATAAGGCTTTTCTTTCAGGGATATCTGTATTTTGTACTTGCATTTCTGTTTGGTTTTTTGGTAGTTGTGAAAGTGAAAGTGAAATTAATGGGGCTTTTGTCTCAAGGATATCTGTATTTTGTACTTGCATTAAATTTCTGTTTGATTTTTTGGCAGTTGTGAAAGTGAAAGTGAAATTAATGAGGCTTTTGTCTCAAGGATATCTGTATTTTGTACTTGCATTTCTTTTTAATTTTTTGGCTGTTTGTAAGGTTTTTGGATGGTGTACATCCAATTAAACAACTTTGAAATTGTTGGGTGGATACTGAAACAAAGCATTTATTTCATAGATTCAAGCAGTGGGGGGGAAGGGAGGGGAGGGGAGGGAGGGGGGAATGAAGCTGTGAAAAGAATTCGTAGAGAATTTGAAAGTCAAAGAGTGTGCAATGTCTTTCCATACCCTTCGTAATTGTTGCTTACAGTCATGAGCTGTCACAGAGAGAAACAAACTAGCTACATCACTTACTAGTTGACCTTTTGAATCCCAAGATCTGATTGTTGATTCTCCCCTCCAGGTGCTATTTATTTTCTTGTAGATAAGTTACAGGAATTTGATGTTAGATCAAGATAACAACTTGTACTTGATAAGTTTGAGGATTCTCATGACCTGTTTGCTGAGTAATGTCTGGATATTATAGGGAGAGGTTAAATGTTATACACTTTTGGGTTAAGCTTCTTTGATGATAGGCTTGTAGATGAATGTAGGGTTCATAATGATATTCTTCAGCAAAGACTGTTAACTTGAACCTTGCTGGGTGGGGTGGGAAATTTGAACAAAACACTTTCAAGCCTTTCTAGTAGAATAAACATGTTCAATCTTTTGAAATGGAGGTGTTTAAATGTAACAAGTACACTTGCATAACCAGATGGCTCAAAAGAAAGGTGTACAAGAAAGTCACAACTGCTAATCTTACTTAAAAAAGAACTGAGGTTGGTGGTGGGGGAGTTGAACACAATTTTGGCCCGAGGGGGCTGGAATTTGAATACACCACTCTTCAAAGTTCAAATGCCTGGGGTTAACCTGTGGGGGGGGGAGGGGTTGTCAAAACTTTGAATTGATCAACGCATCTGGCAACCTCATTCCCAGGGTCTCTCATCTTCCCGCCCCCTAGAGTGAGTGAGGAGAGACACATCTGGATGGGAATGAATTGAGTCATGGGCTGTTATGCCTGATTTTCAAATTATTTCTTTCATTCAAATGTAGAGAGGTGGTCCTGAATGAAACCTCCCAGCTGGCTGGAAGTATTTTACACTGTTTATTAAGTATTTAATGATACAAGACTGTTGGAATCATTTTCAAGGGACGAGGATGTGTCGAATGTGGAAGTACCATTCACTTCCTGGTCATTTATTTTCAGACCAGTGATTTGTGCCACACAAAAAGATTCACTTGGTAGATAGGGACACACTCATTTAAAGGTGGTGTTGACCAGAACCAAGCAATTCCCATTATGGAGAGCTTTTTACAAATGTATTACAAATTTAAGAGTGATTAAATTTAACTTTTAATAAAATGGTGTTGGTGTACATCTATTGATCAAATTTTGGAATATTCAACAAAATTCACTTTTTCTCGGTAGAATTATTACTGAATTATCAAGGTACAAGTTTATCCACATCTTGGATGTATACAGTAAATAGTTTTGAATATTTGAATTATGCTTTCCCTGGTTTTAGATACAATTATTTTGTGGGAGTTTGAGAGCAAAACAAAGATAAAAAAGGAAATCAATGATAAATTCAGATGCATCTTTTCAAGTTTTCATAATAAAGGGTTTAAAATGTTTTAGGCTAGAGGTTTAAAGAGAGTGTTTCGCCCGGGTTTGCAGGAATTCTCACAAAGGTAAACTCTTCTTATTTCGTATGTCTGATTAAACCCGATGATCTGAACCATGCCATCCAGTGAAGCTTTAAAAATTTGTATAACAAATTGATGAAACAGATGAATACTAGTGGCATCTGAAAGTGAATAAAATTGGTCAAACCTTCCGTCTCTGGTTTCATTGAGAGTCACCAAGAATTGTGAGGAAAAATCAAACAGTCAGGTAAATGGCAGACAAGAAAATGAATTGTCTTTGCTAGATTTGTTCATATGTGATCTTGATGAAAGGAAAGGAAACATACTGAAGGGTCCATGTATTCTAGAGGTCACTGATATTCAAATGAAGTTGAGAACTCTGCTTCTAAAAGTTCAAAAAATGAGGCCTTAAATCTCATCCATTGATCAATTGAGTTCCTGGAAAGTGAAATTGTATAATTTCCCACTTAAAATTGAGTTTGAGGCTATTTTTTATTGTCCCTTAGAGGAGAGAGAGGAATCCTTAAATTGTGGAGGCAGCATTGGAGACTTGAACAGGAGAAAACTGTTTTCTGCGGCAAACCATGATATTCAGTCTTTGTTCTAGAAAATTGCTCCAAAAGTCAGTTTAATTCAATTTGTGACTGCCTTCTAATGGCAGTCACAGAGGGAGAATTATCATTTTTTTTAACAAGAGAATTTCTTCTTAAGAAGGTTTGAAATTTCTGTTCCCATGCAAAGAAATATTTGTGGAAAAATAAGTGAGATAAAGAGAGAGAGAGTAAAGAAAAGTAATTCACCAATTTGTTTTATCGTTTTTGAACATTGTAGGATGTACTTTCTGGATATTGTTTGAAGTAACAGTGACCCTGGAAAACTGGATTAGAAGCATAGGGCTGAGGTTTTCTGTAGTCTTATTTCCTAATGAAAAGTCAGGGTTTGTTTATAACAAGGCCTCTACTTCATTCTCTTGACGTTGTTTTGCTGCCTCAATCATCATCATGTCTGTGCCCATTAACTTTCAGTTTCTATGCATTCAAAGTTTGCTTAGCAGGATCTGAAGATCTTTTCTAAAGATATCTGTAAGAAACTCCACAAAATTTGCTATCTCCTGGTCACCAGGCTTAAATTCCTTTGTCCAGATATTGTAACTGGGTAAATTATTTCCAAGGCTGTTCATTCTTGTCTTAGCTATTTCTTCGAAAAAGTCTAGTGCTCTGGTAAGGTCCTCATCGTCTGACGAATGACTTATGGGGTCTAACAGTATCAAGTTCTCCATTGGAGCAACTTTGTCAACTAAGGCTTGAATGTAAATGCGACAGAAAAAGATTTGGTCCCGTGCAAATCGATACCAATGCGTATTACGAACCCTTGGTTCACTTGTTCGTCTTGTTTTGTTTCTATCTAGGGGCTCTTTTCCAGTTGCTTTTATCACCACTTGTTCCAAGTCTTGTTTGAAATTTACATTAAGTGTCTGATTTGACAACTTTGTAAAGGTTATTTTATGAGAGACAAGTCTTGACGCGTCTGTAATACTTTGGAGGCAGTCATTGAAGTTGTACTCAATGTCATTTGTTTTTGATGTCATCCAGTGATGCAGGATGGTTATTGAGTTTATGGCATCAGCCTGCTCCCTCGACATCTCCTTTTTCTCACCTCCAGGTAAAACATTGTAGTCTGCATAAAAGAAGCTTCGTATACTCCCACCCTTTACAGAGAGAAGTAGGCGATCAAGTATTTGGAAAACATGGTCACTCATACAGCTTCCTAACCAATATTTCTCATCTGGGTATTGACTCCATTCATGTAACACTAAAGTTTTAAGTGCATACGAAGAGAACCAACTGTTGCATTCTGTTTTAACATCATCATTTTTCTCAGTTCTTGACAAGTTAGTGTGAACATCCAGTTTTTCCGAGAAGAATGGACCAAGATTAACTATGGTTGAATAGTCACGCAATACCTTGAGTACCCTTAAGCATACAGTTGGTCTTCCTTCAGGTCCAAAATGTTGGAAAAGCGCCTGTTCAAGGCACGATTGGGAACAACGAAGACGGAAATAACACTCACAATAATACGAATCACCCATTTGATTTTTTAACAAATTTGAGGGAGGGCACTTATACTCCTTGTAGTCACTAACAGCAAAGAAATAGGGCACAGAATCAGAAATAGTCTTCTGCATCACATCGGCAGGAATCCCCGCGCAATGCTTTAAGTCCATGGTTGAAGAAGGAAAGTTAATCTTCACTGCTAAGGACAAATCTACGCCAATCTTTAACCCATGATAGCGTTCTCCACCGATCCATTCGAGCTTCAAACTGTACGCGGGTCCGTGCCTGGTTGAGTTTTCAATTACACGCAATCCATATCCCTCATAGTCATTCCCCTTTTCGTAAAGTATTTCTGAAAACGGTGCTTTGACGTGCGTTTTCCAATCGAAATCAGAGATCTCCTTTGGAATCCACTTGTAAGTTGATAGATTTTGTATTTTTTTGAAACTCGACTTGCTGGGAATCACAATCACGGAGGCATCAGGTAATTCTTCATACTGAATATCTGTCGGCTCAGAGAAATAATCGAGCTGAACAAGATAATCAAACTCATCAGGTTTTTCGACTTTTGTGTCTTCATAGAAACTGCCACAATTGATAAGAGTTGTCTTGAAGAAGGGATTCTCTTGTTCTAATTCCAGAAGAAGATCTTTTAGAAGGTTCTCAACTCCCATTTGAATGTCGATCACTTCTTGGCAGCGAGGTATCTTTGCGATGTTTCTGTCTAAGTCTTGTAAGAACAGGTCCAGCGGAGTGAGTGAAGAATTCGCCTTATCTTTATCAATGGGACGGGACCCTTCTATCGGGACTGAATCATCTTCATCCCCTTCGCTTTTAGATTGGGTTAGCTCGTCAAGATTCATGTTTAAATTTCCGCAAACCCGCTATCGACCAAGCACGTTCACAGTATTTATGCCACAATGCACCCAAACACTGAGGGACAGGCTAGTACCGAGATCTCCCACGATAAGGGGGACTATAGAATTCAAGTCAAGCTTGATGCGACGGGAGCGTGAACAAAGAGCAAACTTCAAGAAATAGATGGCCACCGAAAGTGAATTGCCACAATGAAATGTTAATCACAAGCTGTTAACTACTCGGTTCTGTAAAAACAAAATTCTTTATTCGCGCACACACTAATCCCAGTAATAAAAATGTAGAGCCAAAATTCACGTGTTTTAGACCTGCTAGCATTTTGCATATATTACGGTCACACTACAATGTACACTAATTAGCAACGATTCTATTTTGATAAAACGTAAATGGCGGTGTGAATTGCTGATTATGCAACATCTCCCCTCTAATAAAAAAAAACTTAGGCCTTAACTGAAAACATTGAAACTAATTAAATTGTCTCTATAAGTCTTTTAGGTCTTGTAATCACACGTCTTGGTCGTTCACTGCTACTATTATCGCCACGCTTCATACTATCGGCAGGAACGGGAGTAATCTCTTGTGCTGGACGAATAAAGCGACGATTCCTCACTAACTGGGCTCCCTTAGTAGTTTCGACACTGTACGATCTCGGTTGAGACGCTACTGGCGTTTTGGTAACGGTTGCTGGAGTCCACCGGTTATATCGGGGGTGAACCTGTACGTACACTCTCTGATTTTGTGGCAATGAAGGTAGATCCCTTGCAGTTTTGTTGTAGTGCTCGCACACTTTGTTCTTGTCTTTCACCATTTGCTCTCGGACAACCTGGTAATGAGGATTCTGGATAGGAGATTTGGTTGGAAGTAATGCTCTGTATTTTCGTCCATTCAATAGCTCTGAACGTGACGGTATGCTGGTAGAAAGGGGTGTGGCTCTATAGACTAACATAGCTAAGTTTGGATCGTCCTGCGGCTGCACATTTTCTCATGCACTGCTTGACCGTCTGCACCATACATTCGATAAAACCATTACTCTGCGGGTAACGAGGGCTAGACGTGATGTGGTAATAGCGATTTTGGTTTGCAAAGGCTGCAAATTCCTTCGACGAGAACGGGGGACCGTTGTCTGTCATAACGGTTTGAGGTACTCCATATTCGCTGAACACTTGCTTCAAAATCTCGGTGGTAGTGTTCGCATTGGTGTTGCGTACCTTCCGAATCACGGGAAACCTACTGTAGTAGTCTGCTATCAGGAGGAAGGTAGTAGACTGAAACTCGAAGAAATCAATTCCTAACTTCTCCCAAGGTCCTTGAGGAACTTCATGGGGCAACATTGTCTCGCGCTGTTAGCTCCTCGAGAACGTCTGGCACACTTCACAACCCTGTGCTGCCTGTAGTAAATCTGAGGTTATTCCTGGCCAGAATACTGCTTCTCGGGCTCTTAGTTGCATCTTCTCAAAACCAAAATGACCCTCGTGGATGGTTTGGAGGACTCTACTACGCAATTTCTCAGGAACTATGGGTCGATGGCCTTTGAACAATAGACCATTCTCTGCGCTGATCTCTTCTCTATAGCTCCAGTGGTCTACAAGAAGTGGGTGGCAATCTTTCTTTAATTCAGGCCATCCATTTGCTACCACTTACATCAGTAAGCCAGAAATAGTGCCTTCTGCAGTTGCGTGTCTGAAATCTCCAACTCTCGTAGAATCGGCGGGGATTTCCTCTGTGAGCATGTGTTCTGGGATGAAATCTTCCTCGTCTTCTCCTTCTCTAGGTATTGGCTGAGGAGATACTCTGGACAGTGCGTCAGCTACGACATTATCCTTCCCTTTCATGTATTCAATGTTTACGTCTTACTGAGATAGTCTCAGCAATAGCCTCTGAAGGCGTGGTGAGTTACACACTATGGATTTCTTCCACACGCTGACCAATGGTTTGTGATCTGTTTGCACCGTCGCTGTGTATCCATATACATAATGATGAAATCTTTCAAGAGCGAAAACAACACTGAGCAGCTCTCGTTCAATGTTAGAGTAAGATTGTTCCGTCTCAGTGAGGGCTCTTGATACGTAGATCACAGACTTATCATCTTGGAGTAGAACTGCTCCTAATCCTTTCTTGGATGCGTCTGACTGAATAGTGCTAGCTTTAGACTGATCAAAGTATACCAATACTGGTGCACTTGTAATCTCTTTCTAGATAGCCTCAAATGCTGTTTGTTGTGAGCTTTCCCAGGTAAAGAGAGTGTCCTTCTTACAGAGGGTTCTAAGTGGTGCTGTTATATCTGGCAGTGCTGGACTGAACCGATTTAGGTAGTTTACCAGTCCTAGGAAGCTTTGCAGATCTTGAAGGTTGTCTGGTGGTTTCATCTCCGTGATGGCTTGCACTTTTTTGGGGTCCATCTTGTACCCGGCTGGGGTAAGATTTCCTCCGAAGAATGTACAATCTTGAGACTTGAACACAAATTTGTTTGCATTGAAAGTGAGATTGTTAACTCTCGCTGTTTCTAGCAGGGTGATGACTGCAACGTCATGGGTAGTTTCTTCGTTGCCATGGCAAAAGATATCGTCAACGATTCCAGCGCTATTGGGGACACTTTTCAGTACTCTGTCGATTCTTTCCTGAAAGACATCTCCTGATACCTTTAGCTCAAAGGGTAGGCGTAGCCATCGGTGCTTGCCCCAGGATGTATTGAAAGTTGTCAGGTAACTGCTTTCCTTGTCAAAAGAGACATGCCAATATCCCGATTTCGCGTCAAGCAAGCTGAAATACTTCGAATTTGCTAAATCCGGTAGGATGTCATCGACTGTTCTGCTGTACCACTGATTTCTCTTTATCGCTCGGTTGAGATCTTTTGGATCAAGACATAGCCGTAAGGAACTATCTGGTTTCTTAACTGGAACAATCGAGTTAATCCACTCAGTGTACTCCCTTACTTCTTTAATGATTCCAAGCTGTGTCAATCTCTCCAATTCTGCTTTATAGGGTGGTTTTAGGCTGACTGCAACTTGGCGCGGTGGGTGTTGAATGGGGTTGTAGCCTTCCTTTAACTGGATACGATAAGGTCCACCTGGTAAAGTTCCTATGCCTTGAAACACATCGCCATATTCCTGCAGTAAGTAATCCTTAGTGGTGGGCAATGAGTGTGTCTTTCCATTAATGGTTATCTTCTCTTTAGTGCTGCTTTGGATCACTTGTACCACTGGATCAGTGCATTTCTGAACTCTTGGAATTACTGGACCATTAGTGGTTTCGCGGGCTCTTCCACGATTGTTTTGATAGACCTATCTATTTTAGTTTGGACACCAGGTTTCTGGATTTCAGGGAAATTGACGTATTCCATGACTAACGCTTGCTTTCTGCCTAGGATCATATGACCTTTGCTGTCTGCGACTTCGCACAAAACACTGAATATCTTGTTACCATGGTAAAGGTACACAAGGCAGGAACCAAGGTTTTTCACTGGACTGTCATTGTATCCCTTGAGATTTACGGTTGGTTTGCCCAACTTCAAGTCGTTTCCGAAGAGTGCTTTAGCCTTGTACAACGGCAGTATGTTACAACTTGCTCCGGTATCAACCTCGCAGTCAACCTGAAAGATTTGTGATGAAGATTCTTGGCTGAGCCATAGCGGGCGGATGTGAGGTTCTGATTTTGGATGATTGAGACTTTCTACTATTACTGTCTTGAGGTGATGAATAGGCGCGTTGAAGTAAACTGGCTCGTATTCATTCAGTACGCAGTCCGTGCACTCAGAAGTTGTTGTAGACTGGACTTGTAACTCATTGACACGTGCGTATTTACTCTTTGATTTGCACACGGAACCGTAATGCCCTTCCTTCCCACACTTGAGGCACTTTGCCTTCTTTGCGGGACACTCCGGGGATGTGACGGTTTCGCTACACAATAGAAACAAGTTTCCCTCTTTGACCTTCTCTGTTTCCGATCACTGGAAGCTGGTCTTTGTTGCTGCTGTCTGTTCCGGTTGGCTCTTGATGGCCTGTTTCCTTGGAGTTTATGAACTTCCATTTGTAGTGGTTCGCCTTTGAATTCCGGTCGCATATAACCAACTTGGTGTGTTGTGGCGTCCTGATTCTGAGCGATTTCTATTGCCTCTTCTAGCGTCAATTCGGAACCTTTTTCAATGCATTTGTAATATGCCTCTTTGGAGCGTAGTCCAATAACTATTGCATCCCGAAGTAGTCGGTCGCGGGCTTCTGGAGGATATTCACACTGGTCGCACAGAATAGTGGCTTTGTCAATGTACTCTGCAAGGCTAAGATCACTTTGCTCCAGGCGGCGGAAGTTTGATGCGGCTGCGAGTGCACTGGATTTCGGCTTTGTCCACTCCACGAACTTTTTAAACAGCACGCTTGGATCTCCCTTCTCTTCCGTGGTGAGATTCAATGACTTAATGTGTGTTCTTCCAGCTTTTCCTGCCCAAATGAGAACATAATTTGCTTTCACAGCTTTGCTATTCGAAGCTAGCGGACCATTCAAAAGAAGTTCGCATTCCTCAACCCAATCCAAGCACTTTTGGTAACATTCGGGGCCCGGCGTAAAGTTTCCCTTCGGCGCTGGTAAATGCTCCAATTCAGCCATTGTAGATTGAGAGAGTTGATGTTTCGAAAAGCTGGCGGTGATCGCTGTCGACGTTAGTCTTGGCTGGGTTTGTTAAATCCTGACACCATGTTAACTACTCGGTTCTGTAAAAACAAAGTTCTTTATTCGCGCACACACTAATCCAAGTAATAAAAATGTAGAGCCAAAATTCACGTGTTTTATACCTGCTAGCATTTTGCAAATATTACGGTCACACTACAATGTACACTACTTATCAACGATTCTATTTTGATAAAACGGAAATGGCGGCGTGAATTGCTGATTATGCAACACAAGCAGACTCCAATGGATAAACCACTGGTTTACAGGGCTAAATAGATTATTGGCTTTATAATTACTCTGTGTGATGTCAGTTAGATGTCTGATGTCGTTCTCACTCGAGTTGTTCAAAAGACATTACGCTAATCCTGGGTTATGTGGCAAATCTTGCTTTTAGTTTTATATCCTTGCAGAGCGATCTCATGATTTAAAGTAGTGGTGTCGGCTCGTATAGGATGGGTTTTATTCATGAGTTGGGATGAATATTAATCATCACGAGTTATGTGACAAAGTGTCACACCAGAGTATTTTGTAGGTCACACAGGATGTTATTTTGATGGGAATAAGAAAAGAAAACATCTCTTAAATAACAAGCGGGAAGTGTATTCTTCTTTAGTGGACAGTGTCTAGCATCATCATAAACAGAGAAATGAGCACTCGTGAAGTTCTATATCCTCTGGTGTCGAACGTTTGTAGCCAAACACGATACGCCCCTATCCCTATGTTTGATTGGTTGTGACTGTGATCACAAGAATGCTTTGACCAATGAGAAAGTAGGATTTCATCCACGTAACCAAAAAGTGGCCAACTTGAAATATTGTTTACTTTACAAAGTATTCACAAAAGGAAAGGCAATGGTTGGTATCCCTTAGAGTGGTTGTGGACCAGTTAGAAGTCGAGGGATAGGGTACCCCCCCACGGCAGTATTATTACATAATATTGCTAGGGACGTTTTAACAGTCAAACACATTTACACGGACTAACAGTCCATCAAGACCAACACCCCCTATCCCCCAATCATTAGTCCATAACTACGTGACGTGTAACTGCAGGGGATACCTTTTTAAACAGTTCAGTATATTGCCTTCGGTGCTTTTGAAACAGAGGGTTCCATTGAAAACCATTACAAAGAGGAGCAGGATGGATTGTACAAATGACTTTGGATGCGCAAAGCAAAACCGTTTACGTCTGCGATAGAGGTCGCAAAGAGTGGTGCACTACATCATGAATAAAGAAAAACGATAGCAGTGGGAAATGGTATACGTGGTGTAAATTCATTCAGAAAACAGTATTTAAGCCTTCCGGCAAGTACGTCTATTGTAGGTTCTAGAAACCAACCGAAGAACGGATGTAAGAATTAGAAGGCATGTTTAAAGATCCCTTTGTATTTCTTAAAAGTGAGGGCTAAGTAGTCAAGTAAACTGGTACGGAAATTGCAATGAAATTGATGGGTAGCTTCATTGTGTTTGTTAATTGATAAAACGAAACTTCTTTGCAGCTTAACCAGTGGTAGTTATTCAATACACAGTAAAACAATAGACTCTATTTTCACTTAACCGTCTCCCGGTTAGCTCAATTGGTAGAGCGCCGGACTGTTGTGCAGGAGGTCGTGAGTTCAAATCCGACCGGACCAACACTCAGGGTCTTTAAATAACTGAGAAGAAAGTGCTGCCTTTGTAATAATATTTGCAAATGGTTAGACTTTCTAGTCTTCTCGGATAGGGACGATAAATGGAGGTCCTGTCTCACAAGCCCTTGTATGTGATAAAAAATTTAATTGTGGGACGTTAAAGAACCCACACACTGTTTGAAAAGAGTAGGGCACATAGTGCCCGGTGTTGTGGTCTATACAATGAATATATGAAGTTCATATATTTTGAACTGCGGTTGTAGATACGTATGATGCACGATCCTCGCAGTAGAGAGCGCTATTTATGCAGTAGCGAAAATCAGACCTGAAAAAAATCAGGTCTGTACAGGATTCGAACCACTGACCTCTGCGATACTAGTACAGCGCTCTACCAATTGAGCTAACAAGCCAACTGCGCTGCACTAGTATCGCAGAGGTCAGTGGTTCGAATCCCGTACAGGCCTGATTTTTTTCAGGTCTGATTTTCGCTATTGCATAAATAGCGCTCTCTACTGCGAGGATCGTGCATCATACGTTGTGGTCTATCTTTGTGTAGTGTCTATCAAATTCAAGGGGGGTACTGCGCCTTTGAATATTGTATAGAAAGGGCGCAATATGAATAAGGAATTCATTCATTCATTCATTCATTAAAACACATATAATATCTGTTCAGTGGTCGCGCTCAAGACCTACAAAACAAAGAAAAAACTAATTTACAATAAATTGTTTTTAAAAACAAAAGGATAAAAAAACGATTCATCAAAATCCTCAACATTATTTCACTAGTCACTCTCCACTCTTGTTCTTACTCCTCTCTCAACTCTGGCTCCCGCTCTCTCATTTCTCTTTTCTCCTTTCGTATTTTCTCTCCTTCTCCCATTCTCTTCATCTTACTATTTTCTTAGGGTTTTCTGTATTTTCCGCCTCTTCAAATTATTTCGTCCTTCTTCACTCTACTTTTATTTTTGTCCTTTTCTCATACTTTCCAAGATAGATAGATAGATAGTTTATTACCCAAAAATAAAAATACTTTGCCGCCATAGGCTGAATTGCGTACTTTTTTATTGGAATAAATACGCAGTCGATGCTAAGACCCTAGATTAGCCCTCGCGCACATAGCCGGAATGAATGAGGACTTGAAACGATCAGTGCGGAAGCGCGGCATGTTAAAAACGCGCTGGCGTCTTGTGTTGCATGCTGAATGATGTCTATCTGGCAGCAAACTGTATAATTTATGAAATGGATTTGAGATGGACAAAAACAGATCCGTGCATAACCTCTTGCGTCGGTCGTAGAGCAAAGCTAAAGCATGCCTATCTAAGAGTCACGATATGACAGTTCTGGTGAAATAATAGATAATAGATAGTGCGCGCCTTTGGACCCTTTCGATGTCATCACTAAGATGCGCGGGTAACGCATGATGGAATATTTGCGCGATGTATTCTAGAACACGACGTATTGTTGTAAAATAGAAATTAATTATATCTTCCACTGGAACGCGGGCTCTCCTTAGGAGGACTAAAAAGTATAATCGTTTGTTGGCTTTTTTTGATGGAATAATTAACGGGGTTATTCCACTAAGGTTACGCGGAACAGTCACGCCCAGAATTTTAGCGGTCTCTACAGTCTCTAATTCCTTGCCGTGTACTAGGAGAAGAGTGAAATGGTGTTTCTGCCTTTTGAAGTCAATGACCATGACTTTGTATCGGCGTTTAGCTGCATCTTCTGTGCTTTGGACTAATCCTCCACGACTTTGACAGCGGTTTGGGCGTCACCTGATGCATTGCACGGGACGATCTCTCTTCCAATTCCTTCTCTTCTCTATTTTTTCTTCTTTTTATCAATTCTCGTTTCTGCTGTTCGATGCCTTTTTCTCTATTTCTCTTGCGCCATCTTTTTTACTTGCTACCCTTTTTTCCTTTCATTTTCTTTAATTTTTCTTTGAGCATTTTATCATCCTTTCGTAACTTTTCAAATTCCATTTCCATCTATAAAACAAAACGAGATGTATTTAAGTAAAAAGGATCACATCATTTGTAAACAGACAATTAATTTGAGTGTTTAAAGTGACTAAACGAAAAGTGTTTTCAACTTCGTCGAATTTAGCCCGTGCAGTTTGATTTCTTTGCTTTCTAAAAGAAACAAAGAGGTGCTAATTATTCATGCAAATTCAATACAAAGCAAAAGGGTACGATGAATTCCATAACGGGGCCTGAATATTTTCAGCGTTCCGTCTGTTTAGGCAGTTTGTCTTCTTCTTCTACCTTCGTTAAAGTCACTGAAAAACAACAGCCCATTCTGTTTTATCGTGATCAAACGATTGGCGTTGTATCAATCAATCAATCAATCAATCAATTAAGCAGTCGATCAATCAATAATTTTATCTATCCACGGGCAGTTCATCAGCTATTTACGGAAAGATCAAACTACAACTACCTAATTATTAACAACACTATATTAATTAAAAACTGCTTCTGACTGGCCGGGTCCACAACCAGGTGGCATGTCACTTTAGGGGATGATGGGTGAAATCCTGCTCTCTCATTGGTCAAAGCATTCATGTGACCACAGTCACAATTAATCAAACATAGGGATGGAGTGTATTCCCTTTGGCTACGAATGTTTGACACCCGAGGATATAGAAATGATGGCCATGTTGACTGATTCGTGAAAACTTCATAAATGCACATTTTTTCTAACTAGGATGTGCTTGGCATTGTTTACTAGGGAAGAGTACCCGTCTTGCTAGTCTTTTAAGGAATTTTTTAACATCAAGATTGTTTGATTAAAAAACCTGTTGTTTTGGTTTTTTTATTCTCATTAAAGTAACACCCTGCGTGATCTACAAAATACTCTGGCGTGACACTTTGTCACGTGGCTCGTGATGATTAATATAAATCCCAAATCATGGATAACATCCGTCCTTTACAAGTCGACACCACTACTGTTTGATATTACTGCCTTCAGGTTTGACCTGCGCGAAGACTCCACAACACGCTAACAGCGCGCATTATTGAAGAGAGATCAAAACCAAGATTAAACTTCAGTCATGGATTAGCGATACCCCCTTTGGGAGAATCTGGCGTTAGTGGATTAAAACGAGTGTTACGCACCGGAATTTGTTGAATATGGGGGCTTACCTCTGCTCTTAACAAGGGTAACAGAGTCGTTAGGAATAACATTTTGCCGCCGGAGTGGGAACTAAGTACTACACCTGAAAGAAAATTACTACGTCATTTTAGACTAGCTCGTTGGTCAGTGTTGCTAAACTGACTGACTGAGATGTAATATGATGGCTAATGGTCATTTCAATCTCTTTCTGCAGGACTTAGACGAAAGAAAAAGGAAAAATCCCTAACTGCCAAGAAGTCAGTCTTATTCAAAGCCGCGTAATGAGGGTTTTAAGGAGCATCCTGCTGGAAGTGAGAAGAGAAAATCCCTTCTTCAGGACAACGCTGATCTATAGCGGAAGCTTTTATGAAGGAACCAAGGTCGGACAGCCAGCTGATGAATTCGACTACCTCATTCAACTCGACAGTTTCTCTGGCCCTGAGAAATATCAATTTCACGAAGTCCCTTGTTCTACAGTGATGGTGTTCCCTGTAGACGAGTTGGCTTGGGAAGACCTTTGTTTCTCTTTCCCTGACTCCAAAAGGGATTTGAAGTATGGCTGTTTTGAGTGGAAGAAGACTGTCAAGACACCATTTTATAAGATCTTCAATAAGAAAGCGAAAGATTTTGAGGCATGCGGAATGAAAGTAGTACTGGTTCATGAAGGTGCCGGCGAAGTCGCCATTATTAAAACATGGACCAGCATATACTCCTTTACTCGAATGGAACAGCGGAGAACGATACAAGGGTTTACGAATCAGCGTTGACTTGGCTTTAGCCATGAGGATAAACAATCCACCCGACACCGTTGATACCAAGTTTGAGACCCCTACAGGAAGAGTACTGCGATCCCTATTTGACAAGCTACCATTTTACTATGCCGTTGGTTCGTACAGGAATATGCTCACGGAAGTTCAGCCAAATTTCTCTACTGATTGGGATACCGCTGTACGACCAGAAAGTTTCTGTCTCCGTTGTTTGCAGTCATGCCTAGAGCAGGAATTGTTTTCCCAGACATTTGGCTCCGACAGCGGTCAAGCCAAGTGCCTCAGGTTACTGAAAGTATTGCGTCACATCGTTTTTCCTGATATTTCTACTACTGAATTCAAAGAAACTCCGAACGAGAGTGGATTTTGGACTTTTTCCGTCGAATCAGTGGCTAATGCTTTGAAATACAACGGAAACAAACTAAGCCAACGTTTCCTCAACATTCTTCGTAGTCTCATCGATCACTTGAAAGAAAGAAATACGCGAATTTTTTTCTACGCAGATTATAACATTTTCCCTTCCTCAATTACGCAAGAAGTGGATTTTTTAAATGCTGCCAGTATCATCACAATTCTCCTTGATGGTTTATCTTCCGTCGACAACATGAATGTTTATAACTTCGAGGAATGTTTGACCAAACTGAAAGAGGACTTTATTTATATAATCTATCGCAAAAGATCTTTCACTACGCTACTTTTAAGTGGCTTTTGGGACACTTGTCTCCGAGATTCTTCTTTGGAAGAAGTCGTCCAAAAATCCTTAACGATGAAAAGTGTGGTAGCAGTTTATCAGGATTCTGATCCCTTTGCAGCAACGGTAAGAGTTATATCGGAGAATGGAGAGAGAAAAGTTTATGGAACATCTATGTTCAAGCTTTGCTTAACTTAGTTGCTCCAAATGAGAGTTCGATTTTGACAGATGTTCATGTGAAAGATACGAAGTCCTTGAGTCAAGTCGGACAACTGTTTGAGAAAATAGCGCGTCGGAGAATGGTGACGAGTGCAGACGATCTTCCCAGCTATAGTCTGTGGTCCCAAGAGCACTGGAGACTGGAAGGGTCAACTCACATGCTATATTCACCGAATCGAAATATGGCGTCCAATTTGAATTACCATTGTTTTGGACTTACTAGCCTCGTCTTGATGTGGAAACACAAAAGGATTATCACATGTGTGAGAGGTTAGTCAGTCGAGAACAATGGCAATTCAAATTGGACGCCATATTTCGGTTTGGTGTATTGCTTGATGAAATGAAGGACTGGTAAATGATGTTTAGGTAGTTCCGATTGTAAGGGCTCTTTTTAAACAGTTTCTGATTGTGGGTATTGAAAGAAAGTTCTGAGAGTTACTGTCAGGTTTCCTGACGCCCAACTAGGGATTCCAGAGGTAAATACGCTTAGAAGCGGCTCAAGAATGTTAGAGAGACGCTTTAATGTTTTCAGTGACAAATTCTTAAAGTTGTAATGTGCGTGAAGTTTCACTTTTTTGTTTGGAAAGAAGTTGTATCCTTTCCTATCTTGCATAACTTTGAGCGAGAAAAGTTATGGCCACTCTTACTAATTTTTAAATATATGTAATAGCTATCCCTCTTTCCTTCATTCACCGTCTGGTAAGGTTCCTTTGTATGGCTACTGCTTTTATCGAGGCAAAGCCATAATGTCGTTCTCGATGATGGGTGAGTAAGTGTGAGTGAGTGTAACAATAGAATACGACGACCTCCTAGCCCACAACAAAGTCCGCAGCGTTTTACCCTATATCCCTCGCTCTTGGCTTTTGTTTGTTTCGGAACATCTTCGGTCGTTCAATGCTTGGTGACGATTTCTTCGGATCGACTTCGAATGTTATTCGGAATCAGCACGTATTCACAATGTTTCCCAAGCTGGACTTCCAGGCGCGTAGCGTGGTCATTTTTTCAAGTACGCACAAGTACATATGATCTAGGAACCTAAGTAAGCTGAGCGAAAAATACTGCGTCCTTTATTTCTTGTTTGAAATAGTTGTGTGAATACAAGCAAAGAATAAAGCGTCTTGCCCTTATTTTGAGCAAACTTGGCGCAAACACAACATTGTTTACAAATGTTTCTGGTCACTTCAAGTACGCGCGTGCGTAGATGCGTAGAGGACGCTACGCGCCTGACTTCCCGGTGCCACTTATTGTTACAGAAGAAGATAAAGGTCTCACAATCATGTCTCATGATGTCAGGATGGCGTGCGAAAAAAAACAACGCTTTACGTTGTAGAAATGTCCTAAAAGGTGTGATCGGCGCATCATGAAAGCTACTGGGCCTGATAATATTTTTCGTTCTTGCCGAGACACCACAAAAGATGATAAAAATCTCAACATAATTTCACAGTGGCGCCTCGTACGTAATATAAATGGAGACAGACTTTTCCTTGTAGAAATATCTAAATAGGTTTCATTGCATATCGTGGAAACTTTGAAGAGAATTTTAATTTTTTGAAAAGAAAGCATTCTACCATTTCAATCAGCGACAAATGCTCAAATGAGCCGCTGAGTTTGTAAAGCGAGCAAAACTTTAAGTTTATTGGGTGACCCTACTCGATGGAATATTGGAACATAGTGCCTTGTTGTATAAAACACAGGTCTCACAAAAAAAAGAAGAAATTGCAATGAAATAAGAAAATAATTCATAATGAACAGGAAAAATTAAAATTATCAAGAGAGGCCAGTTTTATCATTATTAGATCCTAGAGGATAGACCGATAGAGGAACAGTGAGGTTCTTGAACTAGCCACTCTTAAATATCACTCCTTTTACCATTGTTATCATTATTTTTAGTCTTATTATTATTATTATTATTATTATCATTGTTATTATTATTTTAAGTTATCTTTTACAGTTTTTTAGAGTAAGAGTGTCATTTCCCTTCTCATATATTTTTTAAATGCAATTTACTTTTATAAGGATAATTTCGATGTACGTTTTTTGAAATTCTTTCAATACGAACTAGTAGTTGCTTTCGCGATTTTTATATGTAGGTCGTTTTTGTTATCAAAATTAGTTTGGGTCTGATACGAGTCTGATCCTAGAGAACCGAATTTAACAGATGTGTTCCGCGTCAATTAATTTGGAAATGTACGAGAGGAAAAACCATTACCCACGCGAAGTTATTGTAATGTTTTAAATTGTTGTTATTATTATCGCCGAGAATTCAAATGAATGCTACATTCTAATCAAGCAACATAGGGCGAAAACCGTAACCTGTGAGCCATGGAGTAAAAAATAAATGTACATTAACTAATCCTGAAAAGCTTTTACGTTGTGTATACGGTCCTCCTTCTAACAGGAACTCAAACTGCCACCTTGAAAGTCCGGGCAATATTCAGCGTGCCCGAGAGTACTGCCCTCTGCATCTTTCGCAGTACGTCTGTGCTTCTGCCTCCCACCAGCTCGCGCACCATGACATCCAGCTCCCGTGACCACCCCCCCGAGGGCATCCATTATGATGTTATATTGTTTCACCTCGTAGCCTGGGAACTGCTGCCTTAGTTCCCAGTGAAGGGGTCCGTACTTAAGTGTCTTCTCTTAATCCTTTCTTGTCCGATTGTTAACCCACAGGCAGCTCATTTCCAGCGTCACAACTCTCTTGCACATATGATTTACAATGTGTGCATCCACCCTACTGCATCTGACCTCTTGTTGATCAGCATATATAGGGACATCCCAATGAGCTTTAACATTCTCTGACTCATAAACAGGCTTGGGCTTGTCGGGTGAGTACCAGGGTGGGATCTCGTCTATAACTCCCTCATCATACAACAGTTCGTATAACAGTACCTTCAGTGCTGCGTAGTGTCTAGAGAGATACTTGCTCTGGGCCAGCGCACTACATCCTGACAAGATATGAGCCACGCTCTCTGGAGCCTTACCACATAATCTGCACCTCACCTCGCCTTCCCCGCTTGTGTGGATCTTCTGACTCATGTATACTCGCGTTGGCAAGATCTAGAGCAGCTCGTATAGCTCGACGAGTCCAGCAATTATATGTGACCGGGCAGTTCTTCCACTCTGTGAGCCACCAGAAACACCCATCGGCACTCAAATCCTCATCCTCTAGCCTTGTAGTCACTAAATAATTTGGATATATCAACAAAGTTGAAATGGTAAATTGGCCACCGTAACGATTACAAAAGCTGACGTTTCGAGCGTTAGTCCTTCGTCGGAGCGAATGACGAAGGGCTAACGCTCCGACGAAGGGCTAACGCTCGAAACGTCAGCTTTTGTAATCGTTACGGTGGCCAAATTACCATTTCACCTTTGTTGATATATCCAAATTATTTCGTTACCCCCACCGACGCTGCCCCAAACAGTGTCTTTAGAAACTATCAGCCTTTTTATTCACTAGTAGTCACTAGACGCCCTTGCCAACGTTGGTTTCTGATCTCATCCTCTAACTTCTCAATTTGGCACCTCCGCACCTTTGCTACTTATTATTATTATTATTATTATTATTATTATTATTATTATCGCAGAGAAATCAACTGAATGCTACATTCTAATCAAGCAGCACGGGGCGAAAACCGTAACCTGTGAGCCATGGAGTAAAAAATAAATGTACATTAACTAATCCTAAAAAGCTTTTCCGTTGTGTCTACTTATTATTATTAGGATTAATAGAGAAGTACAGAAGGGTCGAGCAAGACTTCCTTAAACTCATCAGTTATAGATCATTCTTATTTTTTTTATAGTAAATTTTTCTTATTCTTTTACGTTGAACGTTTGAAGACTTTGCATTTCCTTTGTCAAGAGACTTAAAATTACTGTTATCATTGTTATCACTATAATCATTTTTAAGCAACTATTGTAAGCAACGTACTGTAACTGAGTCCTGTAGTGTATTGTAAGTAGAGTAATGTTTTGTAAAATGCCAAAAAAAAGGGAAATTCCAAAAAAAAACTATAATCATTTTTATTATCATTATTATTATCATCTTTATTATTATCGAAAAGCTCGAGAAGTAAACGTAGACGAGGTGTGTTTTTCTTAGCTTCTGGTGGACATTTTAATGTGTTTTTCGATTTTTAGGGTTTTTGTCAAACTTTTGTAGATATTTTTGGTGATTTAAATAAAGTGGAGGATTATTATCATTATCACTATTATTATTATTAGGAATGAAAGGATAGGGATGGAGGGTGAGTAGAGCGCTCAATTTCTCCTCAAATGTTCCTCTCCTTTGAGCGGTTCGCACTGAAAATGAAGTCAGAAGAAAACGTAAAGTTGAGACAAAAAATTAATGGTTCCGTAAACTGGCGGGCCGTTTGCCGCGAATTAGTGACGCCTGCAATCACAGTTGGCCAGCTGCCTTCCGTTGAATAACTCTTATTATGGCGGTTGCAGCGGATAGAGAGTTTCCACTCGGAAACGATCTTCCAAATATTCGTCGGCGTAAATATTCTTAGACTTTACTGAGTGCTTTGTTTTTAGTTTGGAAATGGAAGAAGATCATACGGAGAATAAGAGAATGATTTCTTGATTTTATTGGCCATGATCGAGGTGAAAGTGCGCCTACTCCGTGGTTCTGTCTTCTTCGCTGGCGAATGTATCGAGTGTGAAATTATTTTTACAAACGTCGCAGATGGCAAGAAAGGGACCTGCAATCATCCATGTAATCAGGTTAATAACGAGTGTTCCATTGGGAGCAATGAAACGGACAGAATTGCTTGGGCGAGCGCTCAAATACATTGCCAGTGTACGGTAAACGAATCTCGGGTTCTTCTTCCAACTACGAATTCGAGAATGGATCGAACGCTAAACCAAATTTCGCCGGATGCTAATGCTTCCTGTACAAGCTTCGTTCCCTCAAGAGGTTAGAGTACAAACGCTTCTCTACTACATGTATGATTTATGGTTGGAGTTTGCTGGTATACTATTATCGTTTGAGAAATGGTGAATTATTGATCGTGATGTCGTGTTTTGTATCTGATACGTGTATGTCTGTTGCAGGAGAGCAAGGTCGCTGTTTATTGTCTACACAACCGAAGATATTGTTTTGTGATCTGGAGCTTGCTCCTGGAGAATCTAGAACTTGTAAGTTTACGGTGCCTGTGAAGTGATGCAGTTTTGAGTTTAATTGCGTGAATACTTATTTGACAAGTCCACGAGTTGTATTGCAAACGTGTTGATAATATCAATTTCCCAAACTCCAGAGCGATCCGTAACTCACGAGTCGTTCGAATTTCTTGGTATTGCTTCGTCACTTAAACGTTCTGGTGGGCCACTTTGTCTCGTAAAATGATAACAAGGGGTATCTTAATTCATTCAGAAAAGTGCCTTGTTTACGGTATCGTTCATCCGTGAAATGTTTTCTTATCGAAAGTAGTAATATTTAACACGTCTACCTTTTTTCCTTAAGTAAATCAGTTCTTCTGCTGCGTTCGAAGTTTTTGATCAATCGAAATGTAAACTAGTTTAGAGTTGTCTACTGAGATTGCACTTTTATAGTGCAGATTTTCTGCGATTGACTGGCAGCTTGGAGGGGAATTTTACTGTTAAATTTAAGGAATTTGTTGCGCGTTGTGCATCTTAAACATTCAAAGTGTTAAGCTGAGTATTTTCCTCCAACTTTCAATCATCTTTGCATGAAACAAGATCTCGGAATATGCTGGTACTCTAATGCTGTAATCACATTACATTATGCCCTAGGGTTTATGATACCAATCAACTAATTTAGCTAATACTGTTACTGGCATATCTTTTATGTTTTATTGTTGTAGCATATCAGCTTATCAGTCATTTTAATGATTCCTGTGTAAAAGGAATTTGATTTAAGTCAAACATTACAAAATTTACTTGTTGTCAGACTTTCAACTTGTTGTCAGACTTCCAACTTGTTGTCAGACTTTCAACTTGTTGTTGCAGCATTATAGGATGGCAGCTTTCTTGGCTTCTATAAAAATCCAAGTTAGTCAATAGTTAATGACCAGAAAGTTTCCTTACTGGCCCAAGACATGACATGATTAACCGTGTTGCATAACAAATCTTGCACAATATGTGTTGAATTTATAGTTCATAAATTGGTAATGAGAATTTGGTGTTTGATCAAGGTAACAACTTCTGCCTGATAAGTTTGAGTATTCTCATTACCTTTTTGCTGGATAATGTATGGATATTATTGGGAGAAGTTACATGTTGACCACTTCTGGAAGCTAAATGGTTAAAGGAGTAGTGACCTTTCTTTTTCTTAATTTTGATCACTAAACCTTAATAAGAAATCGTTGAGTGGAAGATATCTTGACTGTTTCAGATTTTTATAGTGACACAATTTCATTTGATGGAGTGCCCTCATACAAAGGACATGCAGTGAAATATTCTTACAAGATCACTGTGGGCACCAGTAGAGTTCAAGGACATTCCAAACTTTTAAGATTACCTGTTAGAATATTGTCTTCACAAGGTGAGTGAACCATGGATCAAGAAAAATCCTCTATAATGAAAAACTGATTTTGATCATGTGCTGAAAATTTTCATTGAAAAGAAAATTTTTTGCGAAAAAGTTTATTGTTGCATTTCTTTCCAATCACATTTTTCCATTAAATAATGGAAACTTAACTTGCTTCTGACATGCTTGCACATGTAAATTTGAAGGCCTATTTCGGTCCACAATAGATCTCAAATTTACAATATTAGCACAAGGTGCTTATTGAGCAACCAGTATGCCTGTCATTGATGCATATCTACTTAACTGACCAGTTCTCAGTAGCTCAGAGGTCAAGAACCCAATTAGCTTTAATTTTTTTTTTTTAAAGATTTGGTTCATCTTCTCATGGGGATCCTGCATTTCTTTATCCCTATTGTTTAAAACATCCATCTCTAATTTCTTTTGTTTCACAGGACTTGGTAGGATTGAACAATTTTTATGCAAGCAAGAAAATTCTCAAAATCCATTTTTAGATGATTCTACCCCAGAAACCTCTCTGTTAGATTTAGCAGTGGACATCTTAACTACAGTCACCTCTAAAAGAAATTCACGTAAGTACAGAGCTACTGTTTGTGGATGAAATATGAATTTAGGACTGAAATACAGCTTGATTGCATGATCATTTCCTGCAGTTTAATATTCTGAAAGACTCAAACCCCCAAGAGTGATTGGTATCTTATTTTCCTTACATCATCACTTTTGAATCAAACATGAAGAATTTCAAGATTGTAAGGTAGTAAAAAAATGCTTAACACTCTCCTTGTGCACTTCAGTTTTTGGGGGGTGAGGGGGTAGGGGTGGGCACTTATTTGAGGCTGGGTGCTTATCAACTTCATGGCTGTGCTCTAAGAAAAATTGAAGGGAGCCCAGTGCTCTGAAACTGTGAAATCCAGCGTGCCCAGCATATGTTTTTCATGAAAAAAACTAAGATTCTTGAGATGCCCAAGAGCAAAAGTAAGGTGCCAGGGGCCATCAGGCACTGCTAGACCACAGCCCTAAACTTTTCTTACCTACATTGTGGGTGCCTTTTCGAGGTTCTGTGTTTGATTGAATAAATAACATAATGGTTATTACAATGTCATCTATCGGTAACTTTCTCCAATCCAATTTCTTGTGGAATCCAGTAAGGTTAAATTGGTAGGGACTCCAGGATGTTACTTTTAAAAGACTAAGAAGAACTAAATACTGGTACTTAAATTTTGCTTTTGTTTTCTACAGATGTGTATAACATTGTCAGTAGCAGAGGATCTATAGGAAAGTTTTGTCTCTTTAAATCTGCTTATCGCATTGGTGAAGAAATTGTAGGATCCTTTGACTTCTCGGACTCTCTTGTTATTTGCCTCAAGGTAACCAATTAAAAGCTGATTGGATGCTCTCAACAGTGGAGCACTTTTATTAATGTTTTCAAAAGCCTTGTCAGTTTAGAATACTTTCAACGCTCAATTGGAAATTGCTTAGCAGCCAAATTTTATCAGCAGTAAACATGCAACCTAATGAAATTTTCAACTGTTATTTTTGTTCCAAGTCAGGTGCATTTAATTTTGTTGAATTTGTAGGTCTGCTTGTGGTTTATTAAGGAGTACGAAACAAAACCTTACAAATTGATGTACCTGTGATTTTTTTTTGGAAATTTTTTCTTTCAATGTTTATTAGAAATGTAACCTTGACTGTGTTGTTTTTTTTGTTCTAGTTTTCAGTTGTCCTGCAAAGTGAAGAACACATTCCTGAGAATTCACGCAATCCTTCAAAGCAATCTCCAGATGTAACATACTCTTCTTTCACTTCTGTTCAAGAAAATTGTTTGCACACCAAAAAGACACATCTAGTTTTACCCATACCTTACACTGCTTGTCCAGAATTTGTCTCAGAATTAGGTAAGACAGATGTTTCAGTATCTTTCTGCAAGGTTTCTTATTCTCAGATGGTTGAAGCTCACTAATCTCGGCCTTGTTTAGATCAGCAAAATACTAAACCAGTGAGAAACTTAGACAAAAGAAAATGGATGTGTGTGGATAGGGCACTCATCATAAGAAACAGTTTGTCATGTCATGACCTGGGGATGGGTCATAGTAGCTTACAGTACGTTTCATGTATCGAAACAATTTTTTGATGAGATTTTTGTCTTTTTATGGAAATTGTCCCCTAAAAAATTCCACAGAGTAAAATGTTTGAATTTGTATCTTATGGAATCAAGAAAGTGCATTGTGGCAGCTAGTTATGGAAGCAAAAAAACAATGCCTGTCCCAGAGACTTATTGTACTCATTTGTCACCTAATGGGTCATATCCTCTAGTTTTGTCTGAAACATGGTTATAAGTGCAAAGTAATCCCAGTTTCTAATGTTAATCAGTCATTGTTCCCATTTTTCCACAGTTTGTTTGAAATGGAGACTTCATTTTGAGTTTACATTAGCTCTGTCACCATTACCTGGGGGAGGTAGTCCTGTTCAACCAACAACTCCTTATACAGACACTGCATCATGGCAGGGCCCCTCTGACATTCAGGCAGAAACTATGTCATGGGATCTGCCCGTCAAAATTATAGCTACAAATCCACTGCATGCTTCTTCTATCTCAATGCACAAGACAAGTAGTACAATGGTTTTCTAAGGTGTGGGACTAGTGGAGGTTGTGAGTTCTGCTTTCAGTGGCACCCCAGGTGACCTCAAGTGCAAAGCAATGAATATGCCTTACTCAGTGAGGATCTGGGTGTATGTGGAGAGCTTTTTTCCCAGGATAGTGTACATGTTGTGTTGAGGAAACCCAGACACCACCAGCTCTTGGTGAGACTACAGTGTTAGGTGGAGAAACAACTTTTTCTTTTATTACAGAACAGAATTATTTATTTTTGACTTTTTACTTTGCCTAAGAGTTTGCTCACAGAGATTTTAGTAAAGGATTTTGAAAGGGACAAAGATTCTCAAAATAATGAGAGGAAACCATTGACAACAAAATGAGTAAATAATAATTGTCTCCCCTCTAATTTAAGATGGTGAATGCTTATTTCAGTTAATAACTAAAATTGCACAAATTCTAGATAGAGGTATCCAAAATCATTCAGTTAGAAATCAAATGCAGTGCCCTTAAATTTACCACAAACTCACACAATAAACATAAAACTGATGAACTTTTTAAATTATCTTATCATCAGTGATCTTAGACTCTTGTGTTTCTCAAATGGTACCTTTTGTTCCCCATTTAAGTTATTGAGTTTTGACTGTGTCACAAGGTCACAATGCAGATGTGTGACTAGCTATAGTTCAGTGTCTCTGAAATGACAAGGATGACCAAATGACAAGGATGACCAAAAGTAATATATAAATTTTGAATTGATTATTTTCCACAAGACACATCTTACTTTGAGTATCTTGACACATTTTTTTTTTTATATGAAAACAGTCACTTGTAAACATATCATCTTATGGTTTTTGTGACAGTAGTAACTTGGCTTGAGATGGATATCTCGCACAGGAAGAAATTGTTGATGCCGGTAACTCCAAAGTTCTGATTGTGAATTCTCCACTTTAGCTACTCCACATTTTTTATTAAATTAGTTAGGAGAATTTGGTGTTAGTCCAGAATAACTACTACCAGATAATAATTTGAATATATCAACAAAGTTGAAATGGTAAATTGACCACCGTTACGATTATAAAAGCTGACGTTTCAAACGTTAGCCCTTCATCAGAGCAAATGACGAAGAGCTAATGCTCTGACAAAGGGCTAACGCTTGAAACGTCAGCTTTTATAATCGTAACGGTGGCCAATTTACCATTTCAACTTGTTGATATATTCAAATTATTTTGTTACCCCCACCGACGCAGCCCCAAACAGTTTCTTTAGAAACTATCAGCCTTTACTACCAGATAAGTTTAGTATTCTCATCACCTGTTTCCTGGATAATGTCTGAATACTGTGGTGAGAAGTTACATTTTGATCGTTTCTGGTTGTTGAAGGATCAAGCAACTATGCAAACTTTGTTGAAGATGTTATTGATTTGGTAGGGGTGAGGAGGATATTGTGAATGTCTTATTTTAGCTCTATTTTTGTCACATTACATCTTGTAATTAATTTGTTACCTTTTCTACTTTCTTACTGTCAAACTCAGAAAACTATGAATATCAGAAATATTTTTGGTGAGTTACTGTTTAAGGTAAAGAAGAAGCTAAGCCAGAGTTTAGGAGAAGAATGATCATTCTGTGATGTGCTTGCTTGTCCTGATCTCCAGTATGATCAAACATGTCACTTTTAATATATTTGCAAAATACTCTAGGTGGTTGCCAGGGACTTGTTGCTTTGAATAACTGTGAATTTCTTGTTTACTGTAATAATCATCACAGTTTTGTCTGAGTAGAATATTGCATTTTGGTTGGTTTTGCTGCTGTTCTGACTTCAAATTTTTTGTGGCTTTTCCTTCTCTGAAATTTATCTTTATAAAGTGTTCTATATTTACGGGAGCAAATTCTCTTAAAACACAATTGAACAGATGGGTTTGTTTGTAAACTAATGCACTGTGAAAAATTTAGTGTACATGCACAGCAACTGACATGCAGACCTGAAATCAGCCGAAATCCCTGGTCTCTGTTTTCATTTTATGTATGAGAGATTACTTGTAACAAAATGAATGGAATTATATATATTCAAGAATAAATGACATTATTTTATAAAGTCTGTTGGTATTAATATGAGGTCCTTGTTATTAGGTACGATGTTGTTTACTTAATGGAGATTAGTGAGGGTGTTGTGATCCTTGTAAAAGTACAGAATGTAACTTGGAGCATCTAAGTTGAGTGAGCCAACCAGTCAATTGTGAGAGGCAGAACACCCTGAGGGAGTACTCCATGACAAAATAATAATAATAATAATTATTATTATTAATGATAATGATAATAATAATAATAATAATAATAATAATAATAATAATTGTATAAACAGCAGGTCCTGGAGCCGCTTTTGGAAAATTTAAACTTTAAACTTTATTTAGAGTACATAATTACAGTAAAAAGAAACTGTACTCCTCCTTATGGCCCTTATTGAATTATATACAACTAACTAAAATACTAATTTTCTAAGACACTTAAATACTAAAATATTAAGATACTATGTACTATTACAATGCTAAGATACTAGAAAACTTAATTACTTGAATACTAAAATATTCAAATACTAAACTATTAAAGTGCAAAAATAAAAATTAAAGAGAACTTAAATACCATAATACTAAATTATTAAATATCAAGTTAACTAAAAAACTCTGTCAATTTTGAAGCTGTCAGGTGTAAATTCGTACACTATTAATTCAAAGTATTGTCTTTTGAAATGTTTTGCACTTAAAAAGCAGACAGTTTTTATCGTGGGTAACATCATTCCACAGTTTAACAGCATTATAAAAGAACATGCACTTCATGCTATTGGTACATGGAATAGGAAGGCAATCAGGTAACAGGGACCTTGTATCATACATCTTGTTGTATTTCAATGATGACAGTTTCTGGGTCAGGTACTCTGATGCATGTCCATCCAGGATATTTTTAAACAGACGTAGCTGCCTTTCTCTACATATATGATTGACGGGTAGCCATCCAAGTTCAAGAAATAGTGGCAGAGTTCTAGCTTGAAAAGGAGCATCAAGAATAATACGTGCACATCATTTTTGAACTTTAAAAATAGCATCCAATAGTCCTGCATTACAACTTCTCCAAACAGACACACAATACTCAAGAATAGGTTTAATAATAGCATTGAATAGAATTATATGATATTTGACTGGCAAGAATTATTTAATGCGAGCCAGAACAGCAACACACTTAAAAATTTTTCTCCTGAGATTAGCTACATGGGGTGACCAAGAGAGGAAGGGGTCGATATCCAGGCCCAAAAGAGTTTCTTCTTGAGTTAATTTGCTCCAGTTGCCGACCTTCCAGCCACAAAGACAGTGCACATTCTTCACAGCAGGACAGCTTCTGTTGAGTACCAATAATCATGTATTTTGTCTTTTCCAGGTGAGCTATCATACCATGATCTTTAGTCCATGTTGCCATATCAGAGAGATCCTGTTGAAGTTGTACCTGAACATCAGTCAGAGTTGTGGCACTAGCGTAAAAAGTGGCATCATCAGCAAATAAGCCATTTCTATTCTTCCATGATAGAGGGAGGTCATTAACAAAAAGAAGGAAGAGGACAGGGCCTAAAATTGAGCCTTGCGGAACACCAGAATGCAATACTTTGGTGTCAGATATGGCGCTTGCGAGGGTTACACATTGATGGGGGTATGATAGATAGCTTCTGAACCAAAGTAGTGGTCAGTAACACTCTCAGAGATCACAGGCTAAAGCTAACAAATATATGGTGACAGAATATAGTTGTGCATGCACTGCATTAAATCATAATTTAGAAGCATTTTCTCCCACCAAGAATGAAGCTCAGTATCTGAGCAACTGTACACCTACAGGGCTCGATACTAACTTTTCTACTTACTAGCCTCGTGGCTTAGATGTTACATCAATTTCAGTTTATTTACTAGCCAAACTGACTTGTGGAAATCAAGAAACACTAGCCAAAACTGAATTTCTACTAGTCTGTGGCTAGTTGGCTACTGTTAGTGTTAAGCCCTGACCTACCCCTGCTCTGAACTAATAATGATTACCTGATAACAAGGTAAGGTAAATATCTGGTTGTGGGAAGGGGTAGGGGCAAAGTTGTTGTCATTGATCCAAATATTTTTTGTTTTTGCCTTTCTAGACTTGTTTTTGTGGCAAGGTAAGACAATTAAGAACAAATTCTTTTCATTTGCCAAAGCTCAATGCCACCACCCTGTAATAAAGGTGTATTCTCTCCCATGAACATCTTTAACTTGTCTTCACAACCACAAGCTTCATATAGAAAATAGATCTGGAGGGACCATCTGGCCACTGTATGAGTGGAACTGTATTGCATCAAAGCTAGCAAAAAAACATTTTTCTTTCAAATTTTTCTTGAGTTTAGATATAAAGAGGAAACATAGCTTACAAGACAATACTCTGGTCAAAAAGGTGTTGGGTGCCATCTCTGAAATTTCAAACTTCCCTTGAGTTTCAAATACTTGAGTTTGACTGTAAAACCAAAATGCTCTGATGATGAATATTAGTTCACCTGGAGAAGTGAAAAAATGATCATTTTTACAACAAAAAGCAGATCGCTCAGCACAAAGTAAATGTCAAACAACGTACATTGAAACTCTTCCTAAGTTTTAGTTACAGTTACTTTATCTAACATTTACAAAAAGTTATGTATAAATGGCTATAAAAACTAGTTTCCCAAATATTTGATGAAATACCCAGGCCCTGTTGATAGTCAGTTAAAATAATCAGCCCCTTCCAAAAATAAATTAAACCGAGTGAAGAAAATTCAGCAGCTTTTAATAAGTTTCAACCATCAAATTCCATGCAAACACTAGGATACGTTCTGAGTACCTCTATCTGTAAGTCCATTACTGAGCAGGTTTACACCGTTGTCATAAAAACCCCTTCCTGCCATTGGGTAGGTAATGGCCATAGTGAAAGTGAAGCAAACTTGTCCATCCACTACTGAGCTAGTAACGCAGGTTGTACCATTTATAATCACCATGAAATGCCCTAATCTTAATCCATCACTAAAGGCAAGATTATTTGAGAGTTTAAGTATGGATGGGCCTACAGGCACAGAAACTTATAAAAATGTTATACATCTTAATATCACAATGCATGGTATCTAGTCAATCCACCACCACAAGCTCACAACCACAAAACTTGCCACCACTCAAAGTGAAATTCACACCGATAGCCATTTGACTTCATGTGTAGCCTCTCGTGTGAACTTACATCAAATGAAAGCTAAGGTGTAGTAGTATAATTTGATTAATACCATTGTCAGAATGAAGCATTATCATTAAGATTTAATGCTCTTTCTCTGGATTATTAAAAACTGTCCTGCAAAGCCCAGAAATTGAGAATTAATATCAAGGGTTTCAATCATTGAAGAATAAGTGTCGTTTGATGAAGCACAAAGCCCAAGTTTTTGACATTTCTTCTCAAAAGGTACAATCAGAAATTACACAGTGATATGTTTTTTTTTTTTTTTTTTTTAAAGAAAACAATGAGAAATTATGCACCGGCTCATCATTGTCCCTCACAGAAAGAACCTGTTTATTGATGTAAGTTACAAACACACAACGTTTAAGTCAAACCGCCACCAGTGGCGACTTAACTTTGAGTTATGGCGAGTTTTGTGGTGGCGAATTGACCGTAAACCCACTGCAAAAATAGGGTTACAAGGACAGATCGAGATGACAAGTAGGTGAGTTATAGAGAAAAATAAGGTTTACAATACAGAGCAATAACGCAGCAACATACATCGACCAAGACTAAACCGTAGGAAAAATTAAAAGGATCTTAAAATGTGGTCGAAGTAGTGTTGTGACGATTTTGTTTCAAGTTTCTCTAGAACGAATATTTCTTTCGAAGGTCAAAACGCATCTTACGAAGACTGGAGCTAGCGTTGTACCTCATAAAACATTTGGCCAGCTTTTCAAACTCTCCACTGTCTTTTAGAAATTCCCCGGGTGTCTAGTACACGCTTGTATTAACTAAGACACAAATACTACAATAACTACTTCCAACTACACATAGCACAACTTAGCGAGGTGCTCCAACAAGAAATGCAATAAAACCAACGAGCTTGACTTTCGTTCGGATCGAAGGGAACCAATCAGAAACAAGAAATATGAAAAGTTTCGACCAATCATAAGTCGTAAAAACTGACCAATCAGACACCTGAAATCTGCATTTATATCGTTCAATCATCAACGATTGTATTACATTTGTGTGTTTCAACTGAGAGATAGCTCTGTGAGAGAGGACAGTGGTAATAAAGAAATGGCTCGTACGAAGCAAACAGCCCGTAAATCAACCGGAGGAAAAGCTCCAAGGAAACAGCTGGCAACAAAAGCAGCACGTAAAAGCGCCCCATCAACTGGTGGAGTGAAAAAGCCTCATCGTTATAGGCCGGGAACTGTCGCCCTTCGAGAAATCCGTCGTTATCAAAAGTCGACCGAATTGTTGATCAGAAAGCTTCCATTTCAGCGCCTTGTTCGTGAAATTGCCCAGGACTTCAAAACTGATCTTCGTTTCCAAAGTGCAGCTATCGGTGCTCTTCAAGAAGCCGCAGAAGCGTACTTGGTTGGTTTATTTGAAGACACAAACTTATGTGCCATCCACGCCAAGCGCGTGACCATTATGCCAAAGGATATTCAACTTGCTCGCAGAATCAGGGGAGAACGTGCTTAAAATATCCTATATTTTGCTGTATATATTTAAACTTTTACGGATCATATCCAAAGCAAGGAACTGAACTTGATACGATGCATGCATTAGTCGTCAGTAACAACTTCTATTCATATCACTCAAAATGGTCTATTTTTTGGTTAATTTTTCTTCTGCAGGGATTGCTGCTTTGAAGAATTTTTCTTTTACCAACCGTTTATACCAATATTGTATACTAGCCAGTTTTAAGTTGTATTTTAGATGTCTGCGCCATCTTTCGCTGTTTTATGTCAGTTACTACTGGAATCCGTATTGGCGGGCGAGAATAAGGAGTCTTTCACTGACTCGTTTAATTTGCGATGAATGAGGACTTCAAAAGACCATATTGTTTCGGGTCTCTGGATTTTGTAAGATAAGAACTGAAAGTCGCCCGTTCCAATTGAAACGTCTGCTCTATATAGTAACGATCTCCTGTGTAACATATCCATTTTTAAACTTATTTAAGCGGCAATAAACTGTCTTCAGTAAGTTTCCTCTATCATGGGCTGATATTCATTTGTGTTGTAACTTTGTAGTCTTTACTATCCAGGGAGAGAACAGGTGATGTTTCTCTCTGGGTAGCCACAAGACGGAATTTGTCGGCCTGTGTAAATAAGCGAGCAATGCAAAGTACATTTCAATGGCGACATTTAGCCGTGTACCACTTCCAAACTTAAATTTTCAAAATAATTTGGATATATCAACAAAGTTGAAATGGTAAATAGTTTCGGAAATGGTAAATAGTTTTTTGAAATGGTAAATAGTTTTGGCTAATAGTTTCTTTCGAAACTATCAGCCTTTAAATTTTCAAAATTTGTATAAATGAAGTGCGAAGAGTGAACCCCTTCAAACAGTTTAACGATAACTATCGCAGGTCAATGGAATGGCGCCGGCTGTGGTTGCTTAGCGTCTCGCACGAGATGAATTAAACCGTGATCTACGACTATCTTTAAATGTTAAGTCCAATGCTTAGGAAAGACAGCTTGAACTTAAGACACATTCAATGTCGAGAGAGGTCGCCAGGGTTTTACCCACTGTAGTTATGAAAGACACCGCTCCCTATAGACCTGTCTCAGTAATGATTCGAAAGATGATAAATTTAGGCGATGAACGATTTCCGCAAGAGATCTCTGACAGACAGTATCAGGCTTCCTCTCTGATCCTTGTTAATTTTCGTAACTTATTCGTCATTTCTCCGGAATGCTTCGTTATCTCAATACCAGACCTCGTCGCGTTCATAGCAGAAACAAATATGGCGTCCACTAGGTTGAGCAAGTTCTGGTTTTCAACCTCCAGTTCAGTTAGTAATACTGTCAGTACCTTACGAAAAGTAAGAATTATTATATTTATAGAGGCTATTTGATAAGAGGATCTTGTTAAGACTGTTCGGTTGTGCTTGAATAATTGTCTAAATATTGTTTGACCTTCGCTCTTTGCCTGCAGGTTACCGGTGTGTCAAGGCGTTTTTACTCCTCAGAGGTAAAACAAACTACCAACCTTTCTCAGTTCGCTAAAGCTGTTAACTAAGGAAAAATACTGTCCATCCTCCGATTTATGTTAGCTCTCTGTTTCCACTACGAGTTCACGTGGATCAGGTGCCATTCATTATTGCGTTAGGTATTAAAAATGTGTTGCCGGGCAGTCTGATATTTAAAATATAGTTATGGAGGAACACGCCATCCACCTTCCTAGAACAAAACACATTTGAAAATCTTCATTGAGCATCAGTTCATTAGAAGACAGGAAATATGTAAATCGAGATTTTTCTGTGGGTTGGTTTGGTGTTCAGTTCGTAGTTCTTTTCTACCCAAATTTTTTCTGGAAAATTAATGAACTGAGAAATGAGTGATCTATAAGCTTCCTGACGTGCATTTCGCGTCTTTTAACTTTGCTGTCGCCCTACTGATTTACACTAGACACAGAAAGTAACACTTATCCCTGGCGATGGGATAGGACCAGAAATCTCTGATGCTGTGAAAACTGTGTTTGCTGCTGCAAAGGTATAGACATCTTCTATGTTAAAGAACCTTTCTTTTAAGAAATGATGAAAATATCAGATGATTCTCATTTCTAAATAAAATACCCTTTTTGAGATGTACAAGTTCAATGACCCCTCCTCCCCCCCCCCCCCCCCCAATGTGGTAAAAAGGGGAGAAGGGTAATAGAAAACACACATTCAGGATTTTAAGAGCAGCTAATCATTGATTGACAGCTTGTGTAATTTGAGATGAAAATTAAGGATTATGCACACTTGATATCCTGTTTGGGACCTGTGACATCTTACTAGATGGTGGATTTTTTATTCTGCCCAGAAAGTTGTCTTTTCAAATGTTACCTCACCCTTTCCTTTGTACATCCAGGGCTAGACACTAACTTACTAGCCAAGTGGCTAGTGATATCTTAGATGTTTTTAGATGTTACAACAATTTCAGTCTGTTTACTAGCCAAACTGGATAGTGGAAATTTAAAACCACAAGCCAAAACTGAATTTCTACTAGTACGTGGCTAGTGAGCTACCGTTAGTGTCGAGCCCTGTACATCAGATGCTAGCTACTAATTTTGTGAACTTAAAATCACCACTTATTCCTGGTACTGGTAATTATTTTAAACTTCCTGGTCCGATTGCTCTCTTGAATGAGCTTTATTCGTAGACCACTGAGTTTAATTTGGGGCTGTACTCTTAGTAGAAGTACCAGGTGCCTATATACTGTAGGTTTCTGTCTCACTCTGTTGGGTTGCTCATCTCTTATCCTTTTCATTCCCAATAGTGACTAAAGAGAAACTTTTCTTAACAGTATGAGTACATTTTCAAGTAGAACAGCAATGAAAAAAATATATATATATATCAGTTGGAAGGTGCTGCTTGAGTTTAGGGAAAATTGTAAGAAATGTATAGTAGACAGTGCAGAGAATTTTTATTTTCATGTTGGGAATCAAAGGGCTAAAGATCTTCTTAAGAGTAAAGTCATAAGCTCTAACAGGGGACTCTTTATGGTGGACAATTTACATTATCAACTCAGTTGACAAAACCAAATTATCTTGTTATATGCAAAGTTAGTAGAATGTCAGAGCTGAGCAAAGAGTTTCCAGCAATCTGATTGGTGAAGGGGTTCCTTATATGATGTTATATAAACCACTCCACGCGGTTTATATAAAATGTTAAAATAAAATGTTAATAAATATATATTTAACAGCTTTATTGTAATCGTAATTCGCATTATGTTACATTACATTACATTACGATTGGGTTATAGAGGGAGGAACTTAATCCCCATATTAACTATACCCCATATTATAATTATAATAAATTACATGTATCTATACAAATACTTGAACAATACATGCATGCGTAAGAATTTTTAAAATATGCTATAAATATATAAATCATTTAAAATAGACTTTTTTCAAAGCTTTTTTAAAGTTATGTACAGATTTATGATCTAAGACAGATGATGGTAGCTTATTCCAACAATCAATATATCTGTTCCTGAAAGAATATTTAAATACATCAGTACGAAAAAAAGGCTTGTAAAGTTTATAAGAGTGGGAGTTTCTAGATTTTCTATTACTGTAAGACATAGTATCATTAATGTTTCCAGCAGAATATCCCTTTATAAACTTGAAAAGCTGGACTAAGCCCAGCTCTACGATGAGCAAGCGTCGGAAGATTGAGGGATTTTAGACAATCTTCGTAGGAAGTGTCTTTGCCAGCGATCCATCTTGTAATATTTCTTTGAACCCGTTCAAGTTTATCGATCAAGTATATTTGGTGGGGGTTCCACACTTGACAAGCATACTCAAGTATTGGTCTAATCGTAACTTTGTAGCCCTTGAGTAAAGCCTCATGGTGTGACCCAAGGCTTCATTTGAGTAAACCCAGCAATCTGTTTGATTGTGCATCAATAGAGAGAATGTGAGGTTTCCGTGATACATCATCAGAGAGAATTACCCCAAGATGCTTATGAGTAGATACTTGATCAATAGATTTATTGTCAATGGAGTAGTTGCATTGTGCACGATTTCTAGCTCTGGTGAACTTCATAGCTAAATGAATGTTACTAAAATGTTATGATTTTATAAATTTCTCTGTTGTTCAGCTCTGAAATTATACTAAAACAATTATTTGCCTCAGGTTCGGTGAATGTTGTCAAATAATCCCCTCGACTTCGTCTCGGGGATTATTTGACGATATTCACCTCGCCTTCAGCAAATAATTATTAATTAGTCCCCTTGTGGCACCCAAAGCTCCAGTAAGGCACAGCCTTGTAATTTTAGCTTTTTGGTAACAAAAGTTCTGAACAGATTAGCACTTACTTTGATGAATTATATTTCAGGTTCCTATCGAATGGGAAGAAGTTACAGTGACCCCAATACTTCTCCCTGATGGGAAGACTACCATTCCAACAGTGGCCATCAACTCTATGAATAAGAACAAGATTGGCCTTAAAGGTTACACAATCTTGACTTCTTTTGAAAATGTCATTCCAATCACATCCACTGTAATAATAAAATAAGTGAATAGAATTGATTGTCATGATCACTTTGAATTTTAAAGGTGACAGTTTTCCAATTCTGGTTTCTTTTTTTGTATTTTAGAATAGAATTATTTGTAGAAGTTAAAGGGAATTGAAATTTCAAACAGCTTTGAAAAGGGAAGAAAGTTTACAGGATCCTTTAGATCATAATGCCAGTTGAATTAGTGTGCAATGCCAGATTTATCAGCCAGATTTTATGAGAATCTGTACAATTGTAAATGTATTTGGGTGCCAGTTTTTTAAGGGAATCAATACTGTTGGTTTAACAGGTCAGGCCAACAAATTCTTACAATATGTACTGGTCATCATACCCTGGGCTCTTTGAGAAATAACTTTTACAAGTGATCTGCTTTCAATAAATTTGGATATAAACCAAACTAATTTGGCTCAGTATGTATGATTGAAGTGTTACTGGTAATCTTACCAATGTGCACTAAATATAAATTAAAGCAAACACATTTTTACTTTAATGTACTTCTTGCATCAGCTTGGTCAGTTTGGCGTTTCTTTTCTTTCAAAAGTTCCTTTTAGCTAAGGTTTTTAATGATACAGCATACGGTAGCTCCTCAAGAACAGTAGTTGCTCAAGACAAGTTTGTCTTTTTTACCTGGGAAGCTTATCTGTAGGCTATAGCTGTACAGGACACTTTTCCTCTCCTGCCCAATGTTTAAATATCTATACATGGGCGGTTATAATAGATATTTCAATGATGATGTGTTTGTTTGTAACAGGGCCGTTGGAGACAAAGATTGGTAAAGGACATGTATCCATGAATCTGACTCTCAGAAAGTAAGTGACCAAAAAGTTTCAGTACTAAAACAGTTTTTACATAAGTGTGCTATTAATCTTTTTGATGTAAATAGCACCATATGAGCAGTAAATTTATTTAAACTTGTTTTTTTTTATAGAAGTCTGCTTTAAAACCAAACTAGAGTAATCTTTAGACTTTGTAAGGTTCCATGTTGTTTCTAGACTATTGAATAGAGTTGTGAATAAAGGGATTCTGCTTTCACCTAGAGGTGAACTGTCACATTGATCACATCTTAAAATTTTCTTGTATATATATAATGTTATGGGTTATTAGTCATCGTAGCTTTTTATTGTTTGTTTTTCTCGTATTAATATTTTATACTCATGTGAGTTGAACTCTTTCAGACTTCCCTAATGGCATAGTGCTAGACTAGTGTTTTTCCTCTTCTCTTCCCTTCTTTTTGTGTGACTGTGCATTTGTGCTTTCTCACTGACCTGCAATTTACTTTCATTTAATGCTGATGTTAACTGGCTGCCTGGGTTTGCTGGCCCTTTTGGTTATTCCAGACAGCCAGTACTCTAATTTTGTTTTCAATATTTTGCATTTATAAGGCATGAGAGCTAGTACAAATAAAGATTGTTGTTGTTGTCATAGTTTTACAACATTTATTTACACCAAACAATCCTTTTATAAACCCAGAACATTCAGCCTGTATGCCAATGTTCGACCATGCCGATCTATAGAGGGTTATCCTACAGCATATGATGATGTAGATCTAGTCACCATTAGAGAAAACACGGAGGGAGAATACAGTGGAATAGAACATGTGGTAAGTTGGTAGAGCTTAATACATATCTAGGCTTGGCCAGTTGCTAATTGCAATTCATTCTTCCTGACTCTGTGAAAAGGGGTGATATGTGATTTTAATTTGCTCTTCCTAATAACTTGAATTTGAGTTCTTTTGAGATAGCGATAATTTCTGTTTCTGTTAAATTTCTGTTTCTGTTTCTGTTAAAAACATAATAGATTGATGATAAATAAAGCAAATGCCCAACTACATGGAAAGTGGATGTTCTTTTAATTTATAGGTTGTTGATGGTGTAGTACAGAGTATCAAGCTGATCACCAGAGAGGCTTCTCAAAGAGTTGCAGACTTTGCTTTCCAATATGCCAAAGCAAATAACAGACAAACTGTCACTGCTGTACATAAGGCAAATATCATGTAAGTTGATGAAAAGCTGCAAAGATTACTACCACTATTAATTGTCTGTGGAGAGTAAGTCTGAGTAAAATGCTTTTTCAATGAAAGGCTCGCCTTGGGTGACTCAGGAATTTAGTTTTTTCATACAAAGCATATGCTGGGCATACTGGATTTCACAGTTTCATAGCACTGGGCTCCATTCCATTTTCCTTAGAGCACAGCCTTGCCGCTATGTAAGATCGAAAGTATATACCTGAATTAAGAGCAGTTAAGTCCATCCAATTAAAGCCAAACAATTCTTCATGGTAGATGAAGAATCTCAGTTCTACATCAATGCTCTATGATTGCTTCTTTTGTTCATCAGTTCAAATGACCTTATTGTTCATATGAATTGGTTGTGAACAGGTACATGGATAATAAAAATGGAAGTGATTAAGGCTATTAGTTTGGAGCAGAAAAAATAAAGCTGCACATTTTTTTTTTTTTTTTCATTAGCAATTTTATTGTGCTCCATGACCAATTTTTTTGCATTTGGATAAGTCAAAATGATTAAATCATGCAAAGAACCAAGTATGGGTCATGAATGCAACAGTCATAGGGAAGGGAGGTTGAAGCCCTCTGCTATGTTCTGGGTTAAATGTGAGTCTGACACTCTAAGCTTTTACACCTTGCTCTCCTAAGATGAAAATCCATCTACTAAACTTGTATCCTTATGTCACACAGGCGACGTTCAGATGGTCTTTTTCTGCAGTGCTGTAGAGAGGCTGCTGAGAAAAATAAAGATATCAGATACAATGAGATGTATCTAGACACCACTTGTCTAAATGTAAGTTTGAAAAGTTAAACAGACCAAAGGAAATGAGTTAGAAAATAATGATATGTGTAAAATAACTTAAAACTCCAATAGCCAATAGACCACTTTCATAAATGGCTGCCCGATTAATACTCTTTTGTTTAAATTTAAATTTGCCTAGGTGGCCTCGTTCTCCAGTACAAAATTCAAAAGAATACATTATCTCAAGCGAGGCCACCCAGGCAAATTTAAATGTAAACAAAAGAATATTAATCTGGCAGCCATTTATGAAAGTGGTCTATTGAGCATTGAAATATTGGTTACAATGTTGTTCGCCTTTCCAAAACAGAGTTGGTTACATTATTGTTCACGATTGGGTAGTTTGTTTGGGTAAAAGTGGTTGGTTGCTCTTTATACTTCAGATTGTCTCAGATCCATCAAGTTTTGATGTCATGGTAATGCCCAACTTATATGGAGACATTTTAAGGTGAACCATTGAATGATTATTGTGAGCTTTCCAAAACAGAGTTAGTTACATGATGATTGTTGTTCTTGTTACCACAATCGAATGATGCTTTCTTGTAATCCATTTTGTCACCTATAGTCAGTTGGACTCCTTTTCTTGTGGAAATTTCCAATTTTGCAATCAGACAGCAAAAAAGCAGGAACATTACTACACTTTTACACTTGTCCAAGCATGGTTAGATGGTAGATATTAGTGGCTTACTGTGGCTTGTGTCCTTGTTTTAAGTGATTTGTGTGCTGGATTGATTGGTGGCCTAGGTGTAACACCCAGTGGGAACATTGGCGCTGATGGAGTAGCCATATTTGAATCGGTAAGTGTTTGAAGGATGTAAGGACTGTAACTTTGAATTGTGTAATCTAGAGAATTGTTTTTAGCTCAGATTTGTTTTGAGGGGTCCATGGGATAGGCCAGAGAATCTAGGTACCGTAGCTTATTTTATAAGCGTTTCATTACACGACTCGGGCAGTCAGAGGGCCAATAACTAAAATCAACCAATCAAAATGCTCTATTGCCGGTCAATATTCTGTCAGTATTGGACCGGGCACTGTCCCGAATGGTCCCGAATGATACCGCACATGCGTCCGTTTGAACTTCAGTCGTATAATTAATCTCTTATTAACCAAGCTTTCTCGGGACCGTACTGGAAGAATATCGGCCCTCGGTCTTTTTTGTACGGACCTCGCTGCGCTCGGTCCGTACTGTCAAGACCTCGGTCCGATATTCTCCCATTACGGCCCTCGCGCTTGGTTAATAAGATATATGTATTTACCTTCTTATGTCAAAAAGAACTTAGACTTTCTTTTATGATGTTCACAGAACATCATGCAGCTAGCTCTTGTGTTCTTGTTTTACAACATCGAGTTACTTTTTTTATAACTATCTAAATTTTGTGCATTTTAATTATAGCATCATTTAACTCTGGGTACGGCTCAGTGCTCTTTAAGATTGGGGGTGGAGGAGAGGGGGAAAATTTGGTTGTTCAGCTATCTCCACTATTCAATTGGGAAAAACTGTCTTGGACACAGAAGGCGGGCTATTGTGAGAAAATTGCTCTAAAAGAACTCAGAAGTAAATTCTAAAGTTACTTAAATTTTGATGAGGTGTTAAAAAGTTGACCTCTCGGAATGAGGTCTCTTTTTTAACGCAGTTTCTTTCACAGGTTCAAGATTTGAGAGAACCTTTTCCCTTTTTTTTTGTCTTTTTGGAGAGCACATTGAATGGTGGAGATCATAAATTGCCAAACTGATTTAAATACGATATGTGAATAATTTCTTGATATGGCCTTTTGCAGGTTCACGGCACAGCTCCCGATATCGCAGGTCAGGACAAAGCTAACCCCACAGCACTCCTGCTCAGTGCTGTGATGATGCTTAGACACATGAAACTAAACTCACATGCAGACGATGTAGAGAGAGCTGTGCTCGCAACAATCAGAGATGGAAATGTAAGGATGTCTTAGAAATATATCCCTTATTTCCTGGGAATAATAAGAATGGCATTTCTCTTAACAGTATTGAGCAGAGAAGCGTTTACTTTGTAAAAAAAATCCTGAACAAAGAAATATGAAATGAATTGTTGTTGAGTGAGTCGAGAACGTAACGTAACGTAACGTAACGTAACGTAACGGGCGTAACGAGAATGAGCAGCGTCCTAATTTGCCACTGAAACCCTTCTTAACTGTACTTCCCTTTTAATCCATGACCCCTAAGAGTGACCAGCATCTAATTTCTCCTTACAATATCACCCCTGAATCACACATAAAGGTCACGAGAATAAATAAAGTGATCAGCAACTAAAGTTCTTTATTGTAAAGCGAATTATCCTCGTCGCCATCCTTAGGACGTGTCTAGTATGAAGAACATGCATGATGATGTAAGGGTATAATCGTTTAACGGAATTGCAGGAGTTGTCCTATTACCTTGCAGAACAGGCGTTTTTTGTTGTTGTTGTTGTTTGTTTGTTTGTTTGTTTGTTTTGTTTTTGCGTTTTTCGGGCGAAATGAGGCAGGCGCGAGGGCAGGAGCATTTGTTTGTGCTCCTCCACTAATGCGTGACTCGGCCCTCTTGCCTCGAGCTCGTTTCAAGTTTGCCTCCGTTCGCCTGAAAAAACGCAGACAAAATTACGCCTGTTTTCAGGCTAGCTGGGTGGTGGAATATCTCTGATCTCAGCCGTGGGGCGTTGATCGGATACCACGCATTCTTCATATGAAAAATTAGAAGTAATCAAATGAATGACGATTAGTGAGGAAGAGAGTCAATTTATGTTTGTGTATCAACAGGCATTGACAGGAGATTTAGGTGGAAGGAGTACCTGCTCTGAATTCACGAAGGAAATTTGCCGCCATCTTGAGTAGTGAAGTTCTCTAATGTTTAGATCTTCCAGCTGGTTTTTGGAGTTCTTTTCAGTAACTGATCATTTTGGTTGTGCCTTTCTAACAGAAGATTGAAAAAGATATCAAATTGAAAGGTCCATGGTGCGGCTGAAAAAGTGATTCCTGATTTATCTTTCTTGCACAGTGAGGTCAATGTTTTAACGTTCCTCTGTTAACTTAGCTTTCTCTGCTTCCTTAAACTTGTAAGAATTTATTCCGAGAATTACCATCAACTCTGTAGCTATTTGGGTTTTTGTTCCTTCAGTCTCTGTTTGGAGTTGATGACTGATTGGGACGATTTTTTCTGTAATACTCCGCAATAAACGATATCTGTGATCTTCTTGAAGAGGGCTTTGAACAGCCCAAATTGCTTTGATACATAAAAATGAGATGTACATTTTAAAAACGAGACAATTTGACCGTTGGATACATCTTAAGTTCGTTACCTTTATTGAAATGATTGCTGAAGCAGATTATGTAAAGTTGTACATGAATTTAAAGCAATACAGTAAAATAAATACATTGCAATTTAGCTCGTCGTTTTTTAAACTTTTTATATAAACACAAAAGATCAAACCTCTGTACCAGGTCTTTCTTCTTTATTCTGTGGGATTTCCAGTCGTCATTTGTGCCCTTTCAACGTGATAGCAAAGTGAGTCATAATCGGTCTAAAGCCTCTTTACTTTTCGTATTGATTTTCGTCGTTTTTCACATCTTCCCGGTATAAACACCTTTAAAATTTTTATGAAACTTCCCCCATAGGTCATAAAAACTCCGATCTTACACCAGGGCAGTTAAAAATCCCTCCTCTCTGGGCGGTGCATGTCTCTTTCGCTCTTATGGCCACCTATTTTGATCTAATAGGAATAAAAGAATCATGAACTGAGTTGCTACTGATCTCTTAGTTATTTTAATTGTTCGAATCATTAGTGCCAAGGAACTACTAGTTTTTCTGTTTTCCCTAACAACTGAGAAGCGTACGTGGAGCCAACTTTTTGCTTGCGCGGCACCTTTGTCCGCGTACGGAACAAAGTCTCAGATTCATAGCAGGATGTGCGCAATCGAGACACCTAGAAGTTTCTGGTTATCTGTGGGAGGTGCTACACAGGGGAGGACAAGCCGAGTGTCACATGTGTTCACATATTTATTTTGCAAGGGAAGTTATCACGCGAATTGGGAAGAAAGGTTTATCATACCAGACTAACTTCTGGTCCCTTCCAGCGTATGAGAATACATGTTGATAACAGCGCCATGTTGACATGACTCAGTGTTTTATCTTAAAGAAGTGCCCTTCAAATAGTAAATCAGAGCGAGGGTGCAGCTTTTCCGTTCTCCGACATGTTCCCCAATTTTGAATTTCTGAAGCCATTGAAATTTAGCAACACGCTTACGACTGTGTACTGTGCAAACTTTCATTTCCTTAGTGCGTGCGAATGGGTTTGTATTTCACACCTTGTGATAGTATTCACTCACAAGGCGTCTTGTTTGCTTATCACTGCAGTTAGTAAACAAATAGAATGCCACCTCGTAGCAAACCTTGCTTGTAGGCAATAACCCGGTTTTACACACAACAAAGCTCGGACGAATTCCAAAGGAACGCAACAAGTTTCCATTTGAAGAGTTTTCGATTGTTCCAGAATGAAAATGACAATAAAAAACTTACACACCCGAGACGCCAACGCCGTTGTCAGATATCGTTCTTATCGGTTTTAAGTGGAGGGGCTGATAAAGCGGAAACTTGAAATGATAAATCAAAATTCTTGGTGATAAGTTGACATTCTCGTCATTTTTTCGCTTTTCGTACCACACTCATTCTCTTCTCTGTCCCGTTCTTTTTGATCAGAATAGTGGACGCCATTCGACACTTTTTTTGTTTTGTTTTGTTTTTTGTTTTTTAACTACCATCGCCACCACGTTTATTTCATGAGGGGCCGACCATTTAACTTTAGAGGGAGGGAGAGGTGGGTGATTTCTGGTCATCAAGAAATTCTTTTTCTAGCAATCTGCTGTGCAGGATTTTTTTTCCGTTTTAAATGCTCTTTTTCCTCTGTTCATTTGGGCTGCATGCAACTTTTTTCTTCCAACAAGCGCTTGCAGGAAAATTTTTTTCAAAATCACCGACCCCTCCCCCCCTCATATCGTCTATTGTAACTCCGTCTGGTCGTCCACATCTGTATCTAACTTAAATATAATTTATTATTTGCAAAAGCGAGCTGTGCGGGCTATCACCAACTCAGACTATCGAGACCACTCTGCCCCTTTATTCTCCAAACTAGGAATTTTAGATATTTTCCAAGTCAATACGTTTGAAATCGCTAAATTTATGTTTTATTTCAAAAATAACTTATTGCCCCCATTGCTTCTCGATCTTTTTGTAAGGAATAGCCAAATTCACAACTATGGTACCAGAACAGCCAGTAATTATCGAACGCATTTGTGCCGTACAAATGTCAAGCAGTTTACAATTCTCTACCAAGGTCCTAAAATTTGGAACTCCCTCCCTATTTTAGTCACTCGTTCGTCAAACTTTCTCAGCTTTAAAGCGAAATTGCAAGAGTTTTTACTCAAATAATCACTGAATTGGCCAAGCCGCACATTCGCAGCACTTTTTCTTTACTTAATTTATTATTGTAAGTGAGGTGGCTCTCCCATAAGCCTGGTGGCTTCTTGGGTCTCCTCGCCTTCTAACTGTTATCGCTGTAATTAACTATTTTTTAATTGTTAAAATAAGGCAAATAAAGATGATGATGATGATGATGATGAAATGGTCGGCTCCTAAGGGGTTCGAAATCATTCAGAGGGTTTACCTTTGTCAAAGACAATCAACTGTCAACTGCCTAATAAGTACAATACAAACACAATTATCAGACCAGTTGTCTGTATCCAACTGTATTGAGGCATACTTAAATCTACTGGAAACATTTAATAACCGCTCACCACTATGGACACCAAATCGCTCCTAGGGAGAAGGTATCTCAGTCCCTATTTAGGTTTCGTCCATGCTCTTTGAGACGTAATTCAAGATTGAGCTACCCCGCCTCACAATATCTCGCTCTATTTTATCAGAGTACATTACTGACACATTTACAGGCGCCTTGGTTTTATTTTCTAAAAGTTCAGTGCAGGTAGTGCAACACCAACATGCGCAGTACTTGTTTCGCCCCTCTAACAAACCATTTTGGGGAGGTCTTACTTATCAAAAAGAAAAAAAAAATTTTGGGACAGTTTCGGCTCAAATGAAGAGAATGGATTAGCGAGACAAATATCCAATCGGCAGGAACCTTTTTTAACTCGGCGACTGTTTTAACTTTTGTATTTTTGTTTTTTTTTTCATTTGTTTGTTAACTTTGCCTTATGTTTGTTTAAATTACAAAGAAAAAGTTTATACTGCACACGAGAGGCGAGATGCGAAGAACTAATGATTGTGTTCGTTTCAGGATTGGAAGGGAAATATACGGATATAGCTCCGAGTTTTCCATGCAAGCAATTGAAGTAGAGACAGGCGCGGTTATGATCCTTTTCTCACCAAGAGCAAAGACGTATCCATGGTACTTTAATCTTTATGGAGTTACGTCTTATTTCCTGGTTATTTACAGAATACCTCTGGGATGTGTTCGTTTTTATTTCGGGAGATCGGCGGTCACAAAGAGAGGGAGTGATTTATCGTAATCTAAGGGATTAAAAGGCTAATGTCAACCCGGGATTTTCCCGCGGCGGCCGATGATTTACTATGTTAAACCAACCTGCCAATATGTCACTCTACCTGCGCTCCTCTATTTTCCACAGGAAATTAATGGAGTGCCAAAAATGTAATGATTTTTCCCCCTGGTTTACACATCTGGCAACTCTTTCATGGCATTCTGTGTCTGAAATAATTCCTTGAAGAATACACAGGAGATGTAACCAGCCTGCCAAAGGTATCAGGTTCAAAGTACAAACTCCTTTAAATACAATATCAAATCTCGCTCTTTTGTTTGGCTTATCAAAATACTATCACAATTTGAGTGTTGTGTGACAATTTAATTGGTAGAGAAAAATTGTCACAACAAGAGAACTTCGTAGCCTTTGAACAAAACAGAAAGTACACTTTTCAATGTTGCAGTTTTACGACAGGTTTTGTAGGATATTGAACATTGAAGTATAATCTCTGGGAGCGAAACAGCTGTCTTAGAAATTGTGTAAAAATCACTAAATGGTTCGTTTACAAACAGTGTTTGAAAACCGCGCATGAAACAGATTCAGTAAAAGGTGGTGACAGCGAAAAATATAAATCAACTTGATTTATGAATTGAACTCCTTTATTGCCTTATCCTCGGAAATTCAAGAAATTTTAGTCATCTTTCCCACAGACTTTACTAATTCAATCCATCAACTTTTAGCGAAAATGATTTTGTTTTTCGCCTCATCTATTATGGCGCGTAGCGGCTGTGTTATCACAGCTTTCTTTCCATAGTAAACAGAAAGTCCCACGCGTCAAATATTTTTTCCTTTGGGTCTTATTTTTAGTTTGAGCTTATTCGAATGGTTACAGCTTACAAGGAAGGTTTCGATTCTCAAGTACAAACTATAAATCTTATTCCTGAACTCTTTTCAGCAAATTGCGTCACGCGTGCGGCAAAAGTAAAGGAAGTAGGAGTTTCTCGTGTGACGTCACTGAGACAGATATTTTGTTTCGGCATTACTATTGACATTGCACATTAATCTCCATGTAAAAATTATGTGAACTTGTTCGTTCTCGATCGGTAGAGGTATTTCGTGGTACCGATCATTCCTTTTGTATTTTAGTAAGATCTTTTCTGTTCTATTTTGTGTGCACTTTTTCGGCAAGATTGTTTCTGAAAGCAGCGATAATGCGCACTATTTATTGCATGTTCGTTATCGCGGTGATAAACTTGGCGACGTGTCGAACTCAGGATGTGTATTCCAATACATGGGTTGTTCAAGTTGACGGTGGTCGTGGGGCAGCCGAAAGGATAGCAAGAGAAAAGGATGTTACACTACTAGGCCAGGTAGGGGAGACATTGATTCATTAGCCTCCCGTGACTGGTGTAAGTGTCTCTAAAGATGCTATTTTTTATTTTGAGGTTTTCTTTCCGCTCGAGGGAATTCAACTTATCCTCTCCAATTCATGCGATTGTTTGCTTAATGAATTCGAAGTGCTTTTTGTCTTCATTTATAGGTTGGAAGTTTGGAAGGATTTTATTTGTTCAAGCACAATTCACATCCCAAACGATCGAGACGCGATGCTATGGATATCACGTCGGACCTTAGTGAACATCCTAATGTATGCATAGCATTTGTAATAAGGAACATGCGAAATTCAGGAAGTTGGTTTTTTGTTACAGCAGTCTTGCACTTCTTCCCCATCAACCTTAATGTTATTGATGTTTCTATTTAAGGTAATTTGGGCAGATCAACAAATTGCGAAGAGACGCGTACGAAGAGACTACAGTCCCAAGTTGAACGATCCAGATTACAGTAAACAGTGGTTTCTGGTAAGTTAGGAATTAGTCAAATTCTATCGTTCGCTTCTCAGGGGTACTAGATCCTGCCCTTTCAGCCTCGAGAATGAGCTTGTCTCACTTGCTAAAAAGATTGTTAAACTTTCGGGTAATCTAAGAAAATTTTTTGTCGAGTTGTAAATTCACACTAAGGTAACTTTTGAAGTGCAAATGAGAATAACATTTCAAGCATTAGATCTAAGGCAGATACGTTGCAAATTATAAAATTTAATTGAAGAGGAGTTTAAAGTCCAGTATCATTATTTAGTTTTCTTTATGCATCTTTATGTTTATAGGTAACGCATTTAATTCTGCAAAGCGATTTCTGAGATTCAAAATGATCTCAGCCACGAATCTGAAACAATTCTTTTGAAATAATTATAAAGAAGACGATTACACTTAATTTCCGTTTGTATAGAGTAATTGAAACGAATTCACGAAAGCGTAGCAGATGTTACACTGTAATTTGTCATACATAATATCCCTTCTTTATACCTTCAATGTCATTATTATCATTACAAAAATTATTTTTTACCTTTATTTTGTTATGGCTATTACTATTAAAATGAATTGACAAAAAACAGTTATAAATTGAACAATTTTTTTGCTCTTTTCATTCCACCCTGCCTTTAATTTGTAAAGTAGAATTTTTTACTTATCTGGTAAATGATCCATTTATAAATACAAATCTGTCAGATTGGCCTGCAGGAGAAACCACTCTTGCTCAATTACCATTAATATTTTCTTGGTCTCCCAAAACATATTCAAAACATGGGAAACTCTAGGAGAGATATCACGATATAAAATTATGGTTTGTAAATGATTGAGCTCAGCTCTAGTTTTCACTGCTTTTAAGGATATATAAGTGTGAAATAAAAGACTGTATTTCAAGCTGTAGACTGCGGGATTGCATGGAAAGCTGAAGGCAAATTTAAGAAAACTAAATACAACTGTTAACAATCACTTTCCTGTTTTTTATTATTTTTGTCATGGCTTCCTGCAAACTGAGAGCCTTAAACAATGGCACCTTTTTTTTTTATCAATCCTAAAATTACACCTTTCCACAGGCTTTTTTATACCCTACATTTTCTTCCTTATTGATGGCAAAAATTGTTACATGTGATTGTGCCATCTTGATTTGATTCAGGGATAGCTGCTTTAAGTAGGGTTTGGTGATTCATTTTTCCCCAGATGACAAAATACAGTTAGCTGTAGTCAGAGGAAATCATAAAGGATATTGCACAGCTCTCCCACAAATACAGGGCTGATATATAACTTTATAACAAGTGTTTTTTTTCCTCATTGAATTATTGCTTTTCTTTTACAGCATAATAGAGATAGTATATTTAAAGGATATGATCACAATGTCCTTCCAGTTTGGGAACAGGGTGTTACTGGCAAGGGTGTAGTTGTGTCCATCCTGGATGATGGTATGTTAGTTTTAACCAGCATACGTAGCTTTTGCAAGAACAATGTATAAATATTTTAATATTGAAGACTTTAAATATTGATTTGTCATAGATATTGCTACACTAAGGTTGTCCTTTGATGTCCATTTTGGTTCCACTAAAATTGACAACAAGAATAAGGACAAGAAAAAATAAAAGTTAGTTGTGTCGAGTCTGATTGCAGTTACAAATAATTATCGAAGAGTTTTAAGGTCATGTAATTCTTCAATCTAGTTTTGGTCAGAATATATCAGTGTACAAAATTCCCTGACTTTTCCCTGTTGAAAAAAAATAAAAAAATAAACCCAGACCAAATAAATGCATTACATTAGGTAACATCAGTGGTGGCATCTAGCCTTTACTGCTGTCCTTTTAACTCTTGGATTTACAGACAAAATCAGTCAAATAGACCATGATAAAGCATTGTTTCTTAAGCCATGTGAACAAAAAGAGTGACTGTTTAGTCTAATAATGTGAACTCAGTGATTCATATCTCTGAAGCCTGTTCAGGTTTTGGGACCATTTAATAACTAGGCATATAGCTTCTGCCCCTCCTGGTGTTTAATCAGGTCTCACTGTCGCTTTGCTCAATCACCCTTTTAAACTGGACCTCTTTACCTTGAGTTTGGTGTTCACTTTACATTACGCCACGTACTGCAATTTCCAACAGGACAAAAAATGGAAAAGGCCAGGGAAAAATGGCCCTAAAAGTCTTCATTATTAATAGTACAACATTGAGATCAAAGTGAATGCAAAAGCTTCTTCTATCCTTGAATGATTTGAAATCATTCATTAGTTTTGTGATTATTTCAATGTTCTATGGCATAACTAATTTCCTTGACTTTTTGCAGACCATGAATAATATGATTGTTATTATCGGGTTATTTTAATCTCAATCTGTCTAATTCTTTTTTAGGAATTGAATATGCACATAGGGATTTAAAGGATAACTATGTAAGTCTTTTCTCATGATAATGTGCATAAACAAAATCAAGAAGTCAGAGCAACAACAGTGTCAGTAATTATTACAGAGATATTAACCCCTTATTATCCAACTGTGCTTTGTAGAGTACAAATAACACCCAAAACAAGTACAATTATATCGTGGTATTTGTACTCTAGAGAACTGGTTAGACAGGTTTTCTGAATGGCTGGTGAATATTGATCCAAGTTCATTAGATAAATCGAATAAAGAAAAACAGATGACAAAGAAATTTCACTTAGTGAAGAAAATACTGGGCCAATTCCATTCCGCTTTGCATACTATTCTTACTTTCTGTTGATAAATATCCACGAAATTCATGTGCACTGAATAACAGTTTGGCATGTTGGATAATAAATCCCCTATCAAACGTTTTGTTGTGTAGTATCGCTGAGTATTTTTACTTGTTATTTGTATTTTGACTCACTATACTACACAACAAAACATTTAATAAGATATATTTATTGCAATTGGCTCCTCTACAACAACCTTGTTAGTACGACCACTCCTAAATTTTGACCACATTTTCATGCCCTAGTGGATCAGAGGATGTATTGACAAAGTTTGTCAGGAAGCAAGCTGCAATGTTGCTGTCACTTTAATCCTTTTGACCCCATTAGGGTGACCAGCGTCTAGTTTCTCCTCACAGCGGTACTGCTGAATCATTCATTAAGATCATGAGAATAAAAGAAATGATCAACCTTAAAAAAGCGTTGATTGTAAAATGAATTCTCCCTGTCAGTACCGAAGGAAATGTATAGAGAGGTGAATGGAGAATATGGATTTTACTAATAGGTGGAAAGGGTTCATTGTTGATGGTTTTTAAGTGAAACTGAGATAAACATTCACGGGCCTTCTAGAATACTTCGTTATTTTCAGCATCCATTGTTAATATAGAATGATTGACAATTTCAGTGATACCTTTAAGATTTCTGAAAGCCTCTCAAACGATTACAACACATGTGTTTCAGGATTCTGCAGCTAGTTATGACTATAACAGTAATGATCCTGATCCTGCTCCAAGACCAACATGGAATGATGAAAACAGGTATGTTGTGTAAAGAGACAAGTAAACACTTCAATGTCATTGACATATATCACTAAATTACACTTTGTCTACATAACTCTTTAACCTCTAAGAGTGACTGTATATAAATAAAAAGGAAATTTTAAAGGTAAGGAAATAAAGGAAATGATCATCAATTTTTAGAAGCTCCTTGATTGTCAATCAGACCTTCCTTGTCAGCACTATACAAAATGAAAAAAGAATAGTGAGGAAAATATAACACTTGTGTAAGGGTGTAAAGAAATAGAGAGAGACAGATAAATAGTTTATTGATAACCGTTTTGCAACTGAAAATTGAATTATATGATTAGTGAAAAAGATAATGATATAAATTACAATAAGAGTGACTGTAAGCTCTGATGGTTTTAGGCATAGTAAGGAATTCAAATCAATGAGACCTTTTCTTGTACTGGATGTTTCTCATAAGCAAGGTTTGATCCAGTGGTGGGTTGAGTATCTGTACAAAATCAGCTACAGTTTTCAAGTGCTATCATGATTTGAGTTTAAACATTTTGGATTGGTCTCTGTGGTCAAAGACCTGCTTTTGATAAGTTAATTGATGTTTAAGTCATTTGCTTCTCACATTATTTAGGCATGGTACAAGATGTGCAGGTGAAGTGGCTGCAGCATGGAACAACAGTGTCTGTGGGACAGGCGTGGCACCAGGGTCAAAAGTAGGAGGTAAGCTGGCTGTATAGGTAGAAACATGCAAGTATGCCAACAAAAAATTCCATACACAGTTGCTAAAAAAAAATCATCAGGCTAATGTCAGTGTTGTGGAAAATTTAAAGTGCTTCAAATGGGGCTTGATAAAGAATGCTGTACCAGTTGACAGAATTCCCTTGACTACATTTCGTGATCATTACTGTTTTGTATCTAAGACTTCAGATTGAGACTCAAGTTTATGCCTTGTCGTTGGCCTCTTGAATTGACAATCCCCAGCTCCACTCAAGAGTCAGGGCTTCTGAAATAGGGACCTTTAGCATCGCGTTTTCTGCAAACGGCAAACGGCTGCTAGCGGTTTGAGGTTTCCCATTTGCCGTCGTCACCAAAATTGAATTTAGCATGGCGTTGACGTCTTTTGGCGGGAAAAGCCTACCTTTTAAGAGCCTTTTTATCTTCCTCAAGGTATTTTGAGATAAGGCCATTCATCCTTTCTCTACAAGCTCGCCCTGAGAGCACGACGGGTTTTTTGTCTTCCGAAAAGATAGGGGAAAGTACCCTCGGAATTTCCTTTAATCAGCGGGACACTTTGGCCTTCGCTGGGCCACTTCGGTCGCCAGCATCACCTCTTGGCAAGTGTTTAGCTATCTAAAAGGCATTTTATAGAAATGGAAGACGGCATACACTGATACAGAACTCCATAACTGTGCTTCTTTGCATGCACACGTTTAGGAACTTCGAGCCGCCATTTTGTTTTCAAGTTCTTTCACCACTCGGCTTTCTTCCATTTAGATCATGCAAAATACATTAATTTTTTAATCACAAAAAAACCACATTTGGATCCAAATGGTAGAAAATTATTTCTAAAAGTGTCAAACGTAAGTTGGTTTCGTTAAGGGGCCAAAAAACCTTCCCGTAAGTCACTTACGGCTGGGGCGCCTTCTTCCCGTCGAAACTGAAACGGCAAACTGCAAACGTGACGGCAAAACGGTGGTCACGTGACCTCCTCAAGTTCGCCGTTTGCCGTAAACGTGATGCTCTAAAAGTTCCCTAATTTCTCGCGGTCGCGGAGCCGCCAAATTCAGGTAAATCCGCGAAATTGACAAAAACACGCGAAATACCGCGAAATTCGCTAGAAATTCTACCAAATACAGGTCGGCACAACGTATTTGAAACTTATTTCGGCTATTGGAGCTGTTTACTTACCGTAAACTTGCAAATTTATCTTGAAATTTCGTCTTACCTCAAGCACTCTTCTTCGCCCGCCATTTAGAAAGCGGAGAGAGCCTGGGAACGAGGTTGCGAGTAACTACCAGGCGTTTCCAGGCGTTCTTATATTAATGTTGCGAAAACCTGGGCACTGGCCGCAATGTAAAAAGCTTTGCCATTGGTGCATTTCTGGAGCGTATCGTTGTTAAAGCTATCTCTGTTAGAAACACTTCGTTGTCAGACACTTACAGTTTTTCTCTTGGCAAGTAACACACGAGTTGCACAACTGTATATCATTGTTTCAGAAGGATTTGAATCAAACTTGCCATATTCCTTTCTGTATTTGAGTTTTCGGTGCCTCTCTACTGCTTGCCGCATGCTGCGGCTTGCAAACTTTACAATTTATGGAAAAGTTTTTAAGTAAGCCGAAAGACGCCCACGCTGCCGTGAAAACAATTGCAAGAGATCGTTTGCGGAGCTATCCAAAGAGAACCATATGTTTCTTAGAAATCTTTCTTTTTTGCTTTCATGTTTGCTTTTCAACAAAAATTTGCCCCGAAAATTCACGCGAAATCGGCCGTTTTCTCCGCGAATTTGTCTCTTCAAATTCCGCGAAATTTCTTTTTTTTTTCCGCGAGATTTCAGAAGCCCTGAAGAGTGTAAATGGGTACCTGAAAATTGCAAGGGAGAGTCGACAAAATGCTGGAGGTTTATCTGTGATGGACTTGCATCAAGTATCGTTGTAACTTTCCTGCAGCAGATTCTAGGAAAGCTCCAATTGTAGTTACAGATAACAGATACTTGCAAATACTAGGAAAGCTACTTTTGAAGTGAGCCACTAGGCACACTAAAGTGAACTTATTACTCCAAGATCTGAGTTTTTTCTGCCACATGCTAAGGCTTCACAACTCTGGACTCATTACACTCTTGGTGAATCAATTCAGACTACAGGAATTTTGACATGTATATTTCTGTTGCTTTTAGGTGTACGTATGCTGGATGGTGATGTGACAGATGCAGTAGAGGCATCATCTCTGAGTCTCAATCCTCAGCATATTGATTTGTACAGTTCAAGTTGGGGACCAGATGATGACGGGAGGACTGTTGATGGGCCAGCTAAACTGGCAAAAAAGGCATTCGCTGATGGTGTTCAAAAAGTAAGCTTTTGAAAGGCTTCTTGTGATGTTAGTTTTCTATTATTTCCTGCATATTTTGAAGACATGGCCATAATTCAGAGAAAGGCTAAGTTGTAGAACAAGACCTTTCTATAGAATTTGCACTATAGCTGTTGATTATGATAAATACACTGTTCTTCTTATCAAGGGGAAACATTGAAGGGTCTAAAGCTATGAGATAAAATAAATAAATGAATTTAAAAAAGAATGACATTTAGCTTGTTTCATTTTCTTACAGGGCCGTAGTGGATTAGGTTCCATTTTTGTGTGGGCCTCTGGCAATGGGGGCAGAGGCCATGACAGTTGCAGTTGTGATGGCTACACAAATAGTATTTACACTTTGTCAATCAGCTCTGCAACAGAACATGGAACATCTCCATGGTATTCTGAGTACTGTGCATCAACTCTGGCCACTACTTTTAGCAGTGGAAGCTATGATATGAGAAAAATTGTAAGTACATTGTGTATACTAGATACTTTTCACTTCTTCTATACACTCATTTATTTGTTATGAATCATCTAAAAGTAGTCGTTGTATTATTCAATGTTACCTTTACTAAATGGTATAAAGTTATCGAAGCTAAGTAACCATTGGAAGACAACTATGACTCCCTAGTACCATTGTTTTCAAATTAAAGTATGTTGTAATTTATCTTCATTTAGTTCAAGTAGTCAAGTCTGAACATCATTTTTGATTATAGGTTACAACAGACCTTCATGGAAGATGTACAGATTCACATACAGGTACATCTGCCTCAGCACCTCTTGCAGCTGGAATATTAGCCCTGGCAATGGAAGTTAAGTAAGTAATAAACCCTTATTTCATTTTCAATGTTACTGTGAAACTCATATAATAACGATTTGGACACTAGAAACATCCATCCAATATTATTGTATGTCAGGAAAATGCCATGTAGTTAAAGGTGTCAGATAACTACACGTAAACTGTAAACTGCTTGGAAATTTAGATTGTGGTATTGATGTTTGTATGGATATGCTGTTGTGATGGGTCAGGGCACCTTTCTGAATGAAATTTTTCGCTTCTGTGTTGCACAATAACAGCATTAGTGTGAGTTTAAGTTAAAGATAATTTTAGACACATCATTTAGGGTATGCCTAGTTTCAACACGCTCTTCTTCTTTTCATCCAGTCGTAACCTGAGTTGGAGGGATATGCAGCATCTTGTTGTTCGAACATCATCCAATGCCAAGTTAAAATCTGATGACTTTGTTGTAAATGCAGTTGGGAGGAAGGTCAGCCACAAGTTTGGTTATGGGTTACTTGATGCTTTAGCACTCGTCAACCTTGCAAGGAAGTGGAAAACTGTGCCAGCCCAGCACATCTGCCGTGAAATACCTGAAGCACAGCAGAGGTGATCCTTGAATTAAAACATTTAATTATCTGAAAGATAGTTTTGATAATGCCCAACACCTGCAACTCAAAATGGGCAACCACAGTAAGGACCTTGATCTTGCAGATATTGCTCAGAAATTTTTAAAAAGGTTCTTCATGATCCATTTTTTTCTGGTCTCAACCAAATTAATCTAAGTTAATCTTAATCTTTAAATTAAGTCTCTTTCTTTTACTTGTGTGACAGACATTGCTGAGGAACAGGGACTGCTCATAGTCTAGTTACTATAGTTGGACCAGAATGAATGAAAACACATTATGAAGGATCAGGAGTCCTTTTTTCCATTTAATTTACCGCCCATTATTTTACATTTTTCCTTCAGACCTATTCCTGGAACTGGCTCTTTAAAGGTGACTATTGACGCAACAGCTTGTTCAGGTGGTGACCGCTATGTACGGTACTTGGAACATGTCCAAGTGGTCTTAACCTTGACTTTTACACGACGTGGAGACCTCACCATTAAGCTGATTTCCCCTCGTGGTACAGCTTCAGTTTTATTGCCTCGGCGAAGGGAAGACTACTCTAGTGCTGGCTTTACAGATTGGGAATTCATGTCAACTCACACATGGGGTGAAGACCCAAAAGGAACCTGGACATTGGAGATTGAAAACCATGGTGAGGAAAGCTCACTGCCTTAAAATACAATTGTTTACTCAAATGTTCATATTCTCATAAATCTTGTGTGCTGGTTCATGTATGTATTATTTGTCAACGAAGAATGACCTTTAAAATGGTGTTGCGTGACTTGTGCCTTTTCTTAAGGGTGTGCTAGTCACTGAGAACGAAATAATTCTAATCCATAACGATACTAGAAAGAAAACCGCTCACACAACCAGAAGTGGATGCGAATCTGTTTGTGGCCTTGTGTCACTAAAGTTTCATGGTACCATAAGAGGGAAGAGGAAGAAAGGATGGATAACAAGGCACGATTAAGTAAGTGTTTTTTGTGGTTTATTTTTTCCAGGTGCTTCTCGAAATAGTGGTACACTCAAGAATTGGTATTTGATTACTTATGGAACATCAGAACCACCGCAACCTAGTGATTCTACAAAGGAACCAGTACCTGCTTGCAACTTGGAATGCCAAAATGGATGCACTGGACCAAGAGCAGACCAATGCAAAGAGTGCAAGCACTTTAGAAGTAGTACCAGCCATGTAAGGGTAACTCGTTGGTAATGACTAAATCACAATGAGTAACTGCTGTTGGAAAATTTTGTTGTATTTATTGTATTTATCATCGTATTGAAAGATCTTCATGTAATTAGTTTCATGTGGTTTAGTGGACCAACAGCTGTCAAGAATATTGATATCACCTTTGAACTAAAAGGGATAAAATATCATGCTGTGAAAGTCTGCACCTTTTCAGTAACACACACATTTACAGCTGCGTACACATTTACGTTTCTTAGCGTATCGTAGCCCCCAAGGGAACCACCAAAATTAAGGAATGTAAGCTTAAGATCTCCATGGTAAGACTATTGTGCAGTTTACAGTCACGAGTTTATGCCCTTGGATATTGCGTCTGGTTCAAGAGACACTTTTAGTTCATGTTGTATGCTATTACATTAAAGGATGTAGCAATCTCTTTGGTACGACATTATCAGTACAACTATTCTTTTTTGTAGGAGTGTGTTGCCGATTGCACCAAGACAGAGTACAGAGATCTGACTGCAAAACTTTGTACTCCTTGCAGTCCAACCTGCGCAACTTGTTATGGACCTAACTCTTCTAACTGTCTATCTTGTCATCCACCTCTTATTCTGAACAATGGAAGTTGTGTGAACTTTTGCCCTGATGGCTGGTACAAACATGTCAATGATTCTATTTTGATGTGCGGAAAGTGTGACAAGTCGTGTTTGACTTGTGCCGGTAATGCAACGTCATGTGCTTCCTGCACATCACAGTACAGGCATCATTTCAGCAAATGTGTAGCTAAATGTGTGGATGGACAGTACTTAGCCGACGACGGACAGTGTAAGACTTGTCACCCCTCGTGTCGTAAATGTCATGCTGGTGATGCGAGCTCCTGCACAGAATGTGGCACTAAAGAAACTCAGCAGCAACTTTTCCTGCATGGGGGAGAGTGTAAGGCATCTTGCCCAAGTGGACTCTATGGGGATAAAGAAAGCCGCGAATGTAAACCCTGTTTTGCTTCGTGCAGCAGTTGTGTAGGTTCTTCAACATCCGATTGTCTGTCTTGTAGCAAGGGACACTTTAGGACTGAAACCCCAGTTGGAACATGTGTTGAAAGTTGTCCTGAGGGTACGTTGACTGATAGTAGTGTGTAAGCTTGCAGATGACAACCTCAACTTTGATTTCACTTTTAATAGGCTTAGCCTAATCTGTCCATTGGTTCCGCTGTTTATGAATGGCAGAGCCGTAAGAGAAACAGGAAGGAAAAATCTACCAGATGTTTTCCGCAGTTCTACCGTCATCGTTTTCAAAAAATGTCCGAGAAACCACCAACCAGTCAGGTTACGTAGTACGGTCTTGACAAGCCTGTCATAATCATGATCCAATATTATTCTTTAATACTTGATGTTCATAAGATATGGATTGATTTGATGGATGTCATTTTAGGTCAGTATGGGAAATCCTCAAATGGCACCTGTGTTCCTTGTTTGTCGTCATGTAAACATTGTGATGCTATAGCGCCCACCAAATGCACCAGTTGTCAAGAAGGCAAATTTCTTCACCTGCATCAATGTTTGTCTGCTGAACAATGTCCAACTGGCACATTTCCAAACGTCACCTCATGGATTTGTGAAAATTGCCCGGTTGGGTGTGCTTCTTGCAGTCATTCCTCGGGCCTCGAGTGTCAGTCTTGTTCAGAAGGATTTGTTTCGTACAAATCGCAGTGCTTGATACGTTGTCCTGAGGGAACCTTCCCAAGGAACTCCAGGTTAGGCTTGACAAGTAATGTGTTGGGGAAAAGCTTAATTTTCAAAAGGTTTTTGTAATAGAAAAAGTATTGCAGAGCAAGCTGATTCTTGTGATTTACAGTAATTTGTAACTATTTGTACAGCTTCATAAGAATCATCATTCGCGCTACCTTGTTCTTTGCACAGCTGTTTCCCTTGTAATCCAGCATGTCAGACATGCTTTGGTGAGGAAAGCGACCACTGCTTCTCTTGCGCTCTTTCGAATGTTTTGGCTGGATCCGCATGTGTCACCAAATGTCCAGATGGAACGTTCCACAGCCAAAATACTCATACTTGTGAATCGTGCCACACAAATTGTGAAACATGCCGTGGACCGTCTGCCAGTGACTGCCAGACTTGTAGAGGTATTTTGTTTCAATGCTAATCTTCGTGTTAGTCTGTGAACTTTCTCGTTTTTATGTGGAGCTCAAGGGGGTCTTGAGATTTAAAAATGATGAAAACGATGGCAGAAATAGGAAAATAAAGGATTCTCTTCCGACAATTCTCCTCGGAACAGTTCTATTGATTGATCCCGTTTGTAAGGGGACGCGTTTACCCTAATTGTCTAATCAGGATTTATATGTTATGCCTGTGTACTCTTTATTCAAATGCCTTTCCACAATTTCCATTTCTTAATTAACCACTCATTGTCACGATGTTACAATAAATAAAACTGGATTAAAAACGTTTTAGGACCAGGGAAGCTCTTCTTTTATTATAACGCCTTTCTAAACTTTATTCTTTTTACAGCTGACTGGTCGCTTGATGGCTCTGAATGCAAACCTCTTTGTCCGAGAGGCAGGTTTAATAGTAGTAACGGCTGTCAGAAGTGCCATCCTCTGTGCCATGCATGCTCTGGTCCAAGTGAAAAAGACTGTCTCAGCTGCAGTGATATAAAGTTTCTGGATTTGCAAACAAAACATTGTTCCTATGAGTGTCCAGATGGTTATTTCGGTGATCTGGATACAACAAGATGTAAACCATGCTCCCCTGGATGCAACAAGTGTATAAACGGAGTTGAATGTTTGTCCTGTGAGCCAGGTTTATTGCTTGTTGCTAATTCATGTCGAACACAGTGCCCAGCAGGCCAATATCGTAGCAAAACCAACTCATGTGAACCTTGCGATGCCATGTGCAAGGAATGTGTGAGATCTTCCAACAACTGTGTCCGGTGCAAAGAGCACGAGGTTTTGAGTGCTGGAAAATGTGTCAGTATCTGCCCAATTGGAACATATCTTTTGCCAGGAACAAAGAGTTGTGTATCCTGCCATTCATCATGCAAGTCTTGCACGGGACCCAATGTGGATCAATGTACAATGTGTCATCCCGCGTCTGTTATGGCGCACTCAAGATGTTTAGCATCTTGTCCTTCTGACTATTACTTTGACAGAGAAGTCAGTAGTTGCCAGCGATGTGATTACTACTGTTCAACCTGTGAAGGAGGTACGTTTACATGTAGATTTTTTTCTAAGGTTTACAACTGTCCACATATTAAGATAACTATTGAAAGTTCTAATATTTAATCCAGCAATATTCAGTTATGTTTGTAAACCATTATACTTACAATGCGAAATGAGAGAACATTAGAAAATTTCTCAAAGATTGAGGGGCTATGCTAACATCGGTAGACCATTTTGTCCACATTTAGACTCAGGTTACCACTTTGGCTCACAGGTTCGAATTACAATGTTATCGCTCCTACATGTGTCGAAGTTCTAAAGAGTAAATGTTAATCAATCTATCATAATGCTTTGATTATCTTTAATCCAATTATTTTGCAGGGAATGGCCTCAGAAATTGCACAAGATGTACGCCACCATTTGTGCTCTTTAAGCACTACTGTATCAGAGAGTGTCCCAAACATGGCTGGGTATTGGATGACAGTCGTCAGAAGTGTGTAAAATGTCACGCTTCTTGTTCAAGATGCATTGGACCCACATCAAATGACTGCATCGCATGCAGCAAACCCGATACAAGTCTTGTCGGCTTTTCGTGCCTAAAGGAATGCCCCCATGGAACATTTCCAAATCGGGATACAGGCTTCTGTGAGAGATGTCACCCAACCTGCGAGACGTGTTCTGGTGCTGGTGCAGATAATTGCTTATCATGTGCTAAAGACTTAGTTCAAAGTGAAAACAAAGGAAGGTGCGGCTCAATCTGCCCTGACGGACAATTTTCTATAGAAGGAAAATGTGAGAAGTGTCATCCAAATTGCAGATCCTGCAATGGCCCAGGTAGCTTCAACTGTCTCAGTTGCGCACAGGGCAAAGTATTCTACAATTTTACATGTGTCAATAGCTGTCCCGATGGATCATTTCTTACGGAGCAGTATGGTATTCATCAGTGTCTAGCGTGTCATCCAGTCTGTCATTCTTGTTATGGTTCCTCTTCAGATAATTGTCGCTTATGTAAAAGTCCGCTTTACCTTGAGCGTGGAATGTGTGTTGTGCAGTGTTCGCCCAATCATTCCGTTGAGGAACAAACAAGATCTTGCCATCCATGTGGAAGACAATGTAAATCATCAGCTATTGACAAAAATCGCTCTGTACAGTATCCAAATGATAGTGCACTAAAATTTGTGCTCGAGGATCCAGGAAAGACTGGTTTATCGGCAATAGCCATTGCAGTTGTGTCACTAGCAATTGTAGCTTTTCTTGTCGTATTTGGGATTCTTCAGTTTCGCTCCAAAAGGAGGCTGAAATACTACACTAGTGTAAAACCTAATGCTGGCAATGAAACTGATGAAGAATGCAACCGGTCTCTTATAGAAGACGAAGATGACAGACTTTAAAATTCGATGGAAAATGGGTATCGCTTTATATTTCAATCGTGAACTGTTATTAGTTTAGAAAATACACAATTATTTAATTAATCTTTACTCTAACAGTTATAAAAGAAAGGTAGAAAGACCTAATACACATATTTGTGTGTAAGGCGATCTGCTCTTAAAAAGTACGAAGATTACACCTATTTTAATTAAAAAAGCAAGAAACTTGAGAAACATTTTGACTTATTTGAAAAAAATTTGGACAGCAAAGTAAAATTGTATTCGATCTTTGCGGTCCAGAAAGGTTTTATTTTTTGAAAGCAAATGTTTCTAGCCCCGTCCTCATCGATCATGTTAACGTAAGTCTTATTTCTAAACACCGTATTCTTTACATTTCAGAACGAAACCTGTCCATATTCTCTTGATGAGACACTTAAGTTTGTACAACAAAGTTTTGTCAAAAGTTTTGTAGTTTTCAAGCCTTTATTTAACGTGAAAACCTAACAGGTACTACTTCACTCAAAAAAATTTTGGTTGCAGAAAATTGCAATTTTAATCATATATTTTCATAGCCATCAACTACCCTATAAATATACTCACATCTGAAAAAGGTTTAGAGGGATATAGATAGTAATATTGTTACGATTAGCTAAAGATTTTAATCAAATTAAAAATAATTCAGTGAAACATATTGTGATATAACTTGTTTGCAGAGGCAGATGAAATAATGAATTATTATTTTGGTTTCTAGCATTATAATATTAGTACTATTACTATTATGTTATTGGATGTACAAAGCATTTAAATTAAACCAAGCAAATTGCTAAAAAGTAATTTTTCAAACACCCAATAACATAGAGAATTGGATGGAAGCTATCATCACATTGATACTACTTCTGTTACGAAGAAGTAAAATTTTAAAGTTTTCTTGGATCCTTTATGTGAAATAAATGTATATTTTTATATGGTGTTGTGCTGAATCTGCTGTTTTAAAAACGCTTTGACGTTTAGTGGAAGTGTCAATTTTGCTTTTTTCTGAGTGTATTAGGCACGGCACTAAGCACGGAAGGAAGGAAGATACGCGGTTATTAGTTTCTTAAGCGGAAACTTCAGATGAACTTCGAATGAAACTCCAGATGAAACCGCGGATGAAACTTTGGATGAACTTCAAGTCTTCTTCAGCAGTCGAAACGTCGCGAGCAACATCCCAAGTATCGCGAGACAAACGATTACTTTACTCTTTTAAATGAAAGTTTGTGTTCGAAAGTCTTGAGTTTCATTTTCCCTACTCTTGTTTCCTTTTGCAGATATCTATGAGGGTTTCAAATTTATTTCGCCTATAGCAGGGAGGCAGTGGCTTGAAAATTTGGCGTGGAAAATTGGCCCGCGGGCGGCCAAAATTGATCCCTTGGCGTATGCCCAACGGTTTGATTGTTTAACTAGAACTTGACAAAAGTAGGTACAAAGACAGCATCGCGAAATTTGGAAAGTGGACGTCTGGTGCGTCAGTTAGACCTTCATTGGAGCAGGGTAAATCTCTCTAGGATTTTTTACTTCAACTCTCAATCTCACAACAAAGAAGCAGTCTGAAACTTAAAAACAAATCTTTAAAACTTTTAAAGATAAATAACTAACCTCTGTCATCATTTGTGGTCGATAGGTGAACACAAAGTTGCTCGGCAGATCTTCACGGGAACAAATTTTGTCTTCTTGGTGATATGCTTGTGAGACATCGTTTTGGCGTTGACATACACGACAGTGAATTAATTAGAAAAGTAGATATGATTTTCCTTTCCCTCTTATGACGTCATAAATATGGACTAAGCGTGCGCTAAACTTTGACCCCTGGATGTTCCCCGAGATCCATTGGGACCTCAGGGTAACTACGAGGTAAATCGCGTGCATCCTGATCCCGACGACCGGGTGCTTCTCGCTAGATCTGACGGTTTTCCCACAAATTTTGCACAAGGCTAATGCTAGTTCTCTAAAAGGAACAATACATGATTTTTAAAGACTTTTATCCTCTTTATCCTGATAAAAGTGCTCAGATTTCGACAGATTTGCCTGTTGAACTCGAGAGCTGAATCTAGATGTGAAAAGAGGAATGGTACTTGCTTGGTCTTTGAAGAAAATTGAGAAAAGCCAACATGCTCTAAAAGGAACAAATTCTAAGGTATGGGAAACCGGTAACAAGTGGAACGAAAGTTATGTAGGAAAGGAACTTTAAGTCAACGTGCCTTTGGTCGCAAGACGCACTGTCGAAACCTCATCCAGTACTCATAGCACTTACAATCATGAAACCCTATTTCAACCGTTTTGCCCTCCTCGCCGACAACCAGTATTCTCTTTGTTAGCTATCTGTAATTACATTTTTTCTATATCAATACCTGTTTGGTTGATACAATCTTAGAATTTTAATTCATTTAAGATAATGGCTGCCTCTGAGAATCAAAGGATTCAAATAAATATTAAAAAATTGCACCAAAGAAAGGTCCCAGCTCAGAAGCTCATTTCTCCAAAGTCCTGGTAATAAAATGGACCCATTCTGTTTTCATTCAAAATGGGGGTTTTTGAAGTTTTAATTTTATAAAACAAGACTACCAGCTCAAATTTTTAAATTTTGATTTTAAAACATGGGCTTATGAAGTTACTGGGACTTTTGAGAAAGGGCCCCTGGACCCACCCAAGAACACTGTAACTTTCCTCAAAATTGAAATAAACGCATTGGACAAGATCATTGGACACAGTGTTTAATGTATCAGTAATAAAGCTATTTAGCAACATATACAGATAAAAAGAAAGCTTACAACCACTATGATACAACAGTTTTTAAATTACAATATCATTAAAATACTGTACATTTCTCATTTCTAGCAAATGATCCTTACCTACTTAGAAGAAAAATAAACCTGCTTACCCTGCCTTGCACAAAAATATTTTGGAAATAACTGTAATGTTACAGCTTAAATAATCACCTCATCAATTTGAAGGAATTATTCTCTTTCATTTAACCATTTACACCTTATTCTCCATACTCTGTAAGGAGAAATTTGATGCTGGTCATCTTTAGGATTTATTGGATCAAGGGCCCCAGTCAAAAGAAGAAAACTTCTCTTGCACCTGTTATTATTTTCTAATGAGGTGATTGATTAAGTATACTGCACCTGTTCAAACTGAAGTAGAGTATACATATTCCATCTCTCTTAGTGTGGTCTATCATGCAAGTCAATAGAAATTTCCAAACTGAGTTGGTGCTGCATGCTCTTTCTATGCTTATTCCTCTAACGGTTTGCCAGATGTGAGTTCATTTTTTGCTGGTCTCTAATGACTTGTATGATAAGAAACACAGGGAAAGAAGTAGCCAATTATTGTTTAACTTTGAAGAGCAATTAAAAAATGGACTGACTGAATTTCTAGACAAAAGCAGCGAGCATTGTACATTAAAGCAATTTGAGACTTACTTCAACTCTTACAGTCACAATGCAAGATCAAAGAGCAAAGAATTTGCTGGGGAACCTCATTTTTCACTTAGCCTGATCAAATGGTTCCAGAAATGACAGGATCTTAAAAATAATTTAATCCTGGGAGGTACAAAATTGACAAAATTCTTAAGTTACACTTGACTTTTTGAAAGTCTTTCATGGCCTTTGAAGGTGCCCATTTCTGAGTTACCCCTTTGCTCGATTTCTGCTTTGTGTAAATATTTTGCTCCTAGCTTGGCTCTCCTAGTTCAACTTAATGAGCAAATTTACAATTTAATCTAATCATTAGCATGCAATGATAGTATATTAACAGTGATATTTACAAGAAAAAGTGTCAAAACTTAGCTACATAGCCACTACAGCTACTGTTGTCACTTAATTATGACAATTATACATGACCTGTGATCAGTTTCTGTTTGTTTCTGAAACGGAACATATAAAAATGATGAGGATTTTTTTTGTATCGCATAACTTTTTTTTTTCACAAGTTTTCTGGGTGTGAACTTCCAATGTCCCACTATGATATAATTCTGACCTAGAGCCTCAGAAATTTTTAAATTTTTCTTTACTAGAGATAGAAATCTAATCTTTTGAAATTTTCAAAGATAGATTGACAACCATTGGTTTGATAGAACTTTCACAAATCATATCCATGCTTAAAACACCCTCGAAAGGCAAATAGATTCCATGAGAATTTCTCTAATTTTTAACATTAACTTTTCATAATACAATTCATAACTATATCTCCAAAAAGGCCACAGTATGTGGAAAAAATCTCATTTGCAATTTACAATTAATGATTTTAACCTATTCAATACAAATAACAATACTCTATAAACACAAATGCGATATTATTTTCAGTCAACAACCTCTTGTCCTGATACAATTACACCCTTTTCTTCTGACGTCTGAAGAAATTCTGTACAATTGTGCTTGCCCTGTGACGAAGTTTCTTGTCCTTTTGAGCTAACTTCATACCCAATCGTTCCTTTTTCCGTATCTGTCTTATCAAAGTGTGGAAAACATCATCCACACAGTGCCTTAAGGCTGCAGATGTTTCAAAGAATGGACAGTCAAACTGAGCTGCTAATTCTTGGCCCTCTTCAGTAGTCACCTCTCTTTTGCTCTCTAAGTCCATTTTGTTTGCAACCAAGACCATTGGTATTACCTCTGCTCTTCGAACTCTTTCAATTTGCCTCTTTGCCTGGGCTGCTTCAAGAAAGCTTTGTCTGTCTGTTATGGAATACATTATGACAAATCCTTCACCACTACGCATATACTGCTCCCTCATGGCTGTGAACTCTTGCTGCAAGTTGAACAAAAACAATTTTGTATTCTACTGCTGGTACCAGTGTTAGGAAAAATTCATGATAATCAAATTACTGTGAACTCTAGCCTGTTCAGAATTAACAATTTGTTTTAGGTTTAATAACTGCTGCTATTCTATAAAAGCTGAGCTTCTGATGACTTCCTTATCTTGGGAATGAATTGACTTTTTCACTCTGAAGATCTCATTAGTAATCCCCTCACTGTTTGCCAACAATTCTTAGAGGGAACCTTCGCTCTTTTAACTAATGGTGCTCAAAATGTTCCAAATGTACCTCTCAATAGATCTGGCATAAAAAAAATTGCCTCTTAAAGAAATTCTGGGGCTCATTTTAGAGCTGCAACCTAATACTTTCTATGATAAATTTTGGTCTCCAATTTTGACTCAAAACTGTCTCATTTTTTCCACAATCAAAGAACGATAATGTTTTCTTTACACAACTAGTATTCATAGCGTGTTCCTTTTTTTTTTTCACCTATCTCAGCATTTGTTGTTTGTATCTACCTGTCCAGCTGTGTCTAAGATATCCAACAATCCAGACTCCCCATCAATGACAGCTTGACGCTGATATGCATCTTCTAAATGGTAACAATCAAAGCAAATGTATAAAAGTTAATAATTTTTTCAGCATTGTGCCCTCAAAATAATCTCTGTGGTTTGGGGATAAGGCTTAAGGCTGGTTTTCACTTAGTACGGAGTTCAAGTCAAAGTCACAATCATAAGTGCTGAGTGCTACAATCCAGAGAAAATCAGGCCAGTGGTATGGAAAAAAAATGATCTTGCTTTTGACTGCATCCCTTAAAATCCAGTAAAAAACTGGCTTACTTATGACTCAGATTTTCCATTTTTACTAAGTCAGAGGTGCTCTTACGACTCTAAGTACAACTAGGACTCCAACCCCGTTGGCGGTGAAAACCAGCCTTTAGTTCCTAGCAATGTTTACTCACCAATAGTAGGATCATGGTAATCCACATAACAGTGAGATACAAACTGCATGGTTAGAGCTGCCAAATGAAATAAATGAAGTGTAAATATCCATGTATTTCCATTTTTAAAAGAAGGGTACTAAATAAAATACAAAAAAATACTATTAGTAACAAGAGCAACTGGATAGATCTAAATGATTTGTCTGCTCTCCCCTAGATTAAAAATTAGGATCTGCCCCTTCACTCTGTGAAAATTGAATTATAAAAAAAAATAAATAAAAAAGAGGAAAATAGCATAGGAAATTAACTCCACCTGCTCATGTTTTCTTGGCTATGCCTACAGGAAAGAGAAAAAGTCTAGTGACTTTCTTTAAACCACTCTCATGTAATCTTCTTGTCCAAAGATTCATTTTATGGTTATTTCTTCATATATCTTGCTCTTTTTGTATCTCATTTAGTATTTGTAGTTTTCTGACCTTTAAATTTTTTTTCAGGCAGAAAATTTACAATGAGCACATGGACCTGGTATTTCTAGTTTTTTTCAACAATTGTTTTAAATTATCACTTTTCTCACTGATCATTTTGTACATGCTCTTTCTTTTCCCAGAAGTCCTAAAGGTCTTGCTATTTTTTTTTTGATAGTTGGTTGCACGGCCAACTAGTACAATTTCTGATAAATTACAACAGACAAGTCTTGAGAATGAACAAAATCGTTAACTTGGGCATATAGTCTTAATATATAACAACAAATTCTTGGGATTTGTGGTAGGAAATGGGTTAAGTTGACGTCTTTAGGGCTTAATTTCAAAAGTACAGAGAACAGCTTCATGTTTACTGTACAGTTAACCAAGTCCCTCTAAATCGGAACCCTGAACAAAATGCAGAACTTGTAAACGATATGATATAAAATGTTACTTTTCAAAAACAGTTACTTCATCTGATGTGATATATATTTACATTAAGAACTAGCACATCTTGTTTGTAAGGTAAAGAAAAATTATAATTTCATATCTCAGATATAAATATGCATCCTGAAAGCCGATTTCATCTACGGTTTGGACCAGTCTCAACAACGAAGTAAATAAAAATTTTGAGGAAGTTGGAGGCGCTAATTAGCTTTAATTGCTCCTACCCGAGTAAACATTCGTGGACAAGGTGCACTCTTAACTAAATTGAACATTGCATGCATTTTTCGCGCTTTATCGATTTAATCTCGCAGCTTTCATCAAAACAACTTGTATCAAAACAACTTCGATTGAAAAAGAGGAGCGCGTGTTTGATGAAAGCAAGTTGAAGTTTCAGAATCTTTGGCGGACTCTGCTTTAAAATTTCCCACTCACCAAGACCCTAAAATATGTATTTAAGAAAATTTCGTTATTCAAAAACACGCGATTCAGAAAAACAAAGTAATAAAAGAGAGTACTAGAGATACGGTTGTTTATCTTGGGATGTGAAGTTAATTACGTTATGGGTCACAAAACAACGGCGATGATATTGTTTCGCTGTCAAAATAACAACTCCGTTCAACACATCCGATGATGAGGCAGATTTTACTGAGCTGCATAAAATTTCCCCATGACAATAATTTCTTGACAAATATTTTGATTAAAAGTCTATTTAAACAGCGAATTTTTGTGAAATCAACTTGAAAACAATTTTAACATGCAGGTAATAACTTGTTTCGTTCCATTGATCACAGCCATGTATACATTTCACCAGAGCGAGTTGTTTGCACAAGCGGGAAAAATGTGATCAGATCAAACGAGTTGAGATTCCAAGCTCACTAAACAACATAACATGTATGCGAGATGGCAAAACAGGCAGCGTTTACCTGAGACAAACAGACGTTATAGCTTTGAGGTATTCCAAGTATTTTATAATTAACTAAGCTAAAAGGCGCGTAAGAGCAAACAGACAGCCTTTTCGCTTTCAATTTCCACTATTTCTGATTTTGTTCTTCCCTAATAATATTTCTTGCAGATAAATTTAGCTGGAGTTTCAGATCAATACTAAACTTCAATCCACTCGGCAAACTCATCTAGGATGCGATTTGTTTTTAACGATCAACACTGCTCCTTCTACAAGTGTTTGTTCGCGAATTCCTCCAGTGAACCGGTGTACAAACCCACCTGATTTCCCTACGCCGCCCTCTCCAAGAAGAACAATCTTGTACACGCGGAGTCCACCTAGAAAAGTAGCGCTAGGAGGATGCATTCTTTGTTTTTGACAATGAGGATGTATGTTGCACTGAAATTACCTTCCTGTTCTTTGAACACGGCAAATCGTACTGACTAACATGACACTAAATTATTGTTGCTGATCGAATCGTATAAATACGTACTGGGTCCTATTTATGGAATGTTCTCTGATTGGCTGACCTCCCGGAACTCGCAGATTGACAAACAACTCTCCACGAAAATGATTAGGAAGTGGTTTGTTTTCCACTTATTTGGCTGTAGGTTGGGTGATTATATTTGGATAGTAGCAGTCACGTTACTATCGTTACACCTACCAGATTAGCTATAAAGCTATCAAAGTCCATGTCTGTTTGGGGTTAATTTCAAGATGGATTTGTCAAAATTAAAATTTTCTTCTCTGAAACGTGCATAAAAAATCGTAGAATTATCTAAATCCATAATCACAGCTTGCAAAATAAATAGAAACTAAGACAAATTGTTATGAAAGCCTTTTAAAATTTCTCTTTAGGTTTTGTATCGGAGTTGAGTCGTGATCGATTGATACCTAAAATTAACTTTTATTTTCCTTGCCATATTCAGTAATCGTTGGCGGAGTAATGCATATTTTTTTTCCGGATAAGCCCAGACTAAGCTGGTTGTGTCGTTGTCCTCTTGCATCATAACAGCTCGCAGCTGAGACTGAAACCCTCAGTTGAAAGTACTATAAAAGGCACGGATGCTGGGTAATAACATTTTGTTTCTTTATTTCTTGTGATTATCCTCCTCCCGAAGTTTCGATATTTTGTCAGGTACGGTCACGCAGTCCTCACTCGATTGTAAAATGAGTGCCTAACTGCTTAGAAACCATAGCTAAGTACAGTCTCAATTTCTATTCATTTCCAAGTTCACGCCTGACTTAAGCTTACAGAAAACAACACAATGAACCATAATTTTACCCATCAAGCTTTTCATCATGTCCTTCCTTCTCAATAAGGCCAAGAGGCAAAGACAAGCAAATAAACAAAATCAAATAGATGTTTCTAGTCTGTCTGCTTCAAATTATTGGGGTCATCTACTTTGAAATAATGTTTGTCATTTTTTTGGTAACGGATAATTTGGGGAAAGGTTAAACGATTCCAATCCAAACAATACGTCGGCCGATACTTTGGTCAACCCGTTGGCCGTCAGCCGGCCGAATGTAGTGTCAGCCGATGTGTCACGACGTCCGACGTGTCGGTCAACATGTTGGTCGTCAACTTGTTTACTACACCTTGTCAGTTTTTGAGTTAAGAGAAAAACACAAATTCATTTCTCAACTAAATGCATTTCAACTTTACAAACTATTTTTGTGTCTAGTGAAGATGACAACAAAAAATTGTACCACAGCATGATGGCAACACAGAAAGACACCACTTTACCATGACTAAATTCATTGGTGAATTCCTCATTATCAAAAAGAGATGTTTTTTCATGGGGTTGAAAAAATTTTGTTTACAAAAAATGTGCCAACAAAATGTCAATGGGATTGAAATAAGCAAAGGATATGCAGTAAATCAGCAACATATTTGTAGTAGTAGAACTAAGAGTATTTTCCAAAATCATGAGATTTTTTATGCCAATTAGATATTTTAATGTGACAGATATCTTTTCACTTCTTACGGATATTTTCTGCATGTGCTCCAGAAAATATTTGAAGGATAATAAACACAGTACTCTCCATTTGTTGCAAAAATAGCTTGGAAAATTTGTCCATGGACTTACCGGTAATCTGTTTCTCTAGACTCACAGCCTTGGTTCCAAACAAATAATAAACTTGGACAAATATCCCAGAAAATGGTTGCATCAAAGGAAGCTAGTGTTCAAATATTTTTCTTTGTGGATCCTCTGACCTCTATCAGCAACGAAGACAGAATTTCTCCTAAGATATCAGTATCAAGCAGACAAATGATGGGAATAACAAAAAATGTCAATTAGGTGATTGTTAGTTGATCCAACAAAAAATTCTCCAAACTCACATCATAAGAATTACATAGCAGACAGATAGGAGATTTACTAATGAAATCTTGAGAGTAAAAGGTTTTAAGATTTTTCATTCAATTAACAGAGTGTAAAAGACACAAACTTATTGATGTAATTTATATATTTAGTGGGGTGTTCTTGTAACAAAAAAGGGAAAACTTGCTATTTCAGAAAACAGCCCTATAGTCAGTGCTAAAATAGAAATACAGTCTATTATCATTGCCCTACACATTTACATTAACGCTATAGTCGACTGATATTACATCCTCCTTCTTTTTTATGTAATGGCCTTTTTGGTGTAACCTTCCACTTCATTTTGTTGCTGCTGTGCTTTCAGTTTTAGCTCAGTAAATTTAATTTTCCAGTTATTCTGCATCTGTGGGTCTCGAACAAGTCCAAAGGATTGTTCAAAAATTCCAAGGCAGTTGGAAAATCGATGTACTGTGCCTCCAACTGAAATTTTGACGAGTCCATAAGCATCTATTTGGCCCCTTGCTCCAGTGACATTTGCATTAAAGAGTATTTTTTCTTTGCAAACAAGTTCTTGAAGTTTTGCACTGACTGCCATTGCTCCTTGGCACTCATCGAATACTTGTCTGTCAGATACTACAAGGACTGATCCTTTTGCATCTTCCCAAAAATGCTGTGGACCCCATTCCTGTGATGAGTTGTCACAAGGGGTATTGAAAGAGTTCAAGATTTTGTAGAACCAGGGTATAAAATACTCAGCTAACTGCTGTCCATTAATGCTGTTATCAAATGGTGGATTTGTACAGCTAGTAACACTGCTCAGAATTTCTGATTTAGACTCTAATGCTGTCAGATTTTCAGAATCATTTTCTTTCTCCTCTTCACTATCCTAAGGAGTAAAAAAAAAAAGACAAATTTGTGACAAACATGTTCAAGTTCTTTGAGATCAAGCACACATCTCAGGAATTCCTTCCATTTTGCAGTTCTAGGAATAGGTACAAGCTTTATCTTGCAACACTGGGTCCTACCTTAACATCTTACTGAATTTTAAGAGCATATCAAGAGACACACCATGAGAAGTCACATGAAGCCTTGACATCTCTACATCGTGCCTTGCTAGGGAACATCCAGGGCTTGACACTAACTTTTCAACTTACTAGCCAAGTAGCTAGTGACATCTTAGATGTTTTTAGATGTTATGACAATTTCAGTCTGTTTACTAGCCAAACTGGTTAGTGGAAATTGAAAACCAGCAGCCAAAACTGAATTTCTATTAGCCTGTGGCTAGTGGGCTACCGGCATTGGTGTTGAGCCCTGACATCACCTCTCCTCCATAGAGGGTTCAAACATTTTACAGTTATGAACCCTTTACAACCTAACATCAGTATGCATATTCTCCATACTGTTCTCTGTACATTTCCTAACATGCTGACAGGGAGAATCTGTTTAACAATCAGGAGCCCCCTTTTAGTTGGTGACAATTTCCTTTATTCTCATGACCTTGTGGTGTGATTCAGAGGTGCTATCATCTGGAGAAATTTTAGTCACTCCTAAGGGTCCAAGGGCTACGGATGAAGCTGGTGAAGGGGTTAGGAATCAAAGCACATGCAGGGCTCGAATTTAATTTTTGGAGCACTAACCCTTCGGGTTAGTAGACATCTTTTTTACTGACCAAATTATAAAGTTTGGTATCCAAGCTCACAAGTTACGATATCTCAAATATTCAACATTTTGATAGTAACGACTAGGACAAATTAAAGAGTAGCTGAAATTGCATGGTGACCTTAAAAACGTTGACAATTATGCACTTATTTTATTTCCCTCTCGTTTACCATGATTAGTCAAGAACAGTACATCTACAGCACATTCTCTAAAAGAGTTTAAGTTGATTTAACAAATTGAGTATTTTAAGTATTCCTCTGAGAGTCGCGTCTACGTGCTCTTTGTCCCAAAGTCTACCAATGTTTAAATATGTTAGAAATTTTACTAACCATGTCGAGTTAGTTGGACACATTTTTAGTAACCAAATGTTGAAAATTACTAACCATTGGTTAACAGGTAACCGTTAATTTCGAGCCCTGACATGTGAGTTCACACAGATCACCTCACTCAACTGAAACTTGCTTTCAAAAGAAATCCCAGAAACTCACCTCTCCACTGGAGCCCCAATACAATAATGCCCTTTTTATCAAGGTAGGCTTGTCAGATGCCAAATGTTCAATTATCCCTTTTTCTGCCAAGTACTGATAGATGTGTTCTCTCTTCACTTTCTTCCTTTTCAGCAACTGTGACGCAGTATGGCTGTAACTAAGTATGGCATTGACCGCCTCTGTAGGGAAGATTTGATCAACACAATTATGGGAGGTTTGTACTGTGCTGCTCAAGATCTGGTTAAATGTTATCCTGTTTCAAAAGGTAGCAAGATTTCCACACAGCCCCAAGCTTTATTCTGCATAAAGTTCTTGGAAAGGGAAAAAAATGGCCAAAACAACAGATTTCCTTAGGGATTACAGCTTTGTTTCAGAATAGTATGGGGTTATAAAGAAATCTTTCCCAACTGTGTATTTTCCTCATTACCAGCCAAACCGAAAAATAAAGGAAAACTTGACCTAGAAATAACTGTACCTATTTTCATAAGGTGCAGAGTATGAGTTGTAAATCTATTGTAGCATACAAAGCAATTAACACGGATGAGTTGTAAAACATAGAAACTTGACAAGAAGAGATTTTTTTTTAATGTTTCAAAACACTTGTCACAGTGAAGTAGTTCCTAGGGTTGACGTTTTGAGCATCTGACAAAGGGTTTCTGATCAAACCGCCAGCTCAAGAAACTCTTAATGGTGGTCAATATAGAGCATCTGACAAAGGGCTTCTTATCAAACCCCCAGCTCAAGAAACTCTTAATGGTGGTCAATATAGAGCATCTGACAAAGGGCTTCTGATCAAACCGCCAGCTCAAGAAACTCTTAATGATGGTCAATATAGAGCATCAACTCAGTTAATGAAACCAAATTATCTTGTAATACCCCACACTGACGAAGCACCAAAGTTTCTTTAGAAATACAATATTCCTAACTTTTTGTCCGACTGCGCTAAGTAGAGTACAAATAACGCATGAATCGAGTTCAAATGTTACGCGATATTGGACAATTGGTTATTTTTTATTGTACCTTATAAGGAAAGCAAGTAGAATAATGCAGTTGGATAATAAATAACTTAATGCACCCTATAAGAAATGCATGTAAAATAAAGCAGTTGGATGACAAATAACTTACCAGATGTTTCGGTGCGTAACTTACTGCTTAGTATTTTTTAATCGTTGTTTGTATTTCGCTCGCCCTACGGGCTCGTCAAAATACGGCACAGCTCGTCAAATAGTCAGCGATACTACACATCGAAACGTCCAATAAGATATGGATACAAAAGAGAATCTTTGTATAACCTCACCAGTTGTATTTTCTGGCGATACTGCTCGGTTCGTCACCGTATCCGTAAGATTTATCAAATCCCGTTGGGGAAGTTTGTTCAAGATGGATCTGCACCCTTCTAACTCTTTGTCTGACAACATGTGAAAAATTAGTTTCGTCGCAAATTCACATTTTAAAAGAAAGTTCTTCTTTGGGTCTTGCACTTATTCTTTCCCTTTCCCTATATTCTTCCGGCCAAGCAGGAAGTTCCATGACCCCGCGTGATTTTGGGCCAGTTAACAAGCCTTGCGCTCATGCGCCCTGTCCATCTCAAAATACAAAGATGAGTAACTAACATGGCGGAGATGGCGGACGGTGTGGCGGGGATTTCAAATACTTCTGAAGGTACTCATCCAATTTAAAACAAAGGATTTACCTCGATGTGAAAACGTTTCCAAGTCTCTACTATTATGACTTTTCTTGTTTTGAAACAGTCTCTTCAGCTGGACTCTTGCACCGAAGTCGGGCCGAAAAGAACATTTAATTGCTCACTGTATGGACCACAATTTCCTTTTTCCAGACATTAATTTTGTTCATATATGAGTGTTTTTTCTTAAACATTGGCGAAGTAAAACAAGAGTACATTTGAATAAAGGGGTGAAAGTTTCTGAGGAAATTGTCGTTCTGCGTCGGTGGGGGTAACAAGGTAATTGGCTACCGTCTTTACGGTACTTGTAACCAGCAGATTACAACGGTACATTTACCTGGTGTTATTTCTTGCTTGATCTCTAACTGAATTTGTGTGCAATGTTTTATTATTGTTAAGTTTTCTTTTTCTCGAATATAACACCTTGATCTGAAAGAAAGTACAGATCAGACTTAGTAGTTGGAAAGTAGCTTAACCTGAAATTCAAACTAACTACAACATATGTATGGGGTTTGCAAAGAGAAGGCAAGACCTCAAAGAAAACTGTGATTATCTTTAGGAGGCCGTTTAGGTATCAATCAATCAATAAATCAACTTTATTAATGTGTCAAACTCTTCTAGCTGGCCACAAGTGGCCTACGAATCGGGGACATTAAATTAGGTATGGCAGGTAGACCTGTGACAAAACTGCCATTGCATGTAACCCTTTAACCCCCAAGATCAGATGGTTAATTCTCACCTCTGGCTGCTTAACATTTCCTTGTTAATTAGTTACAAGAATTTGGTGTTAGATCAAACCTCTATGTAACCATCTCTTATAGTTTTTTTTCCAAGCCTGATGATAAGCATTCAATTGCAACTAATACAAATATTATAATTTTATGATTTTTTTTAAGTTAATATTGGAAGTTGTTGCATTGTTGCAGCTTCTAAAAAGCTGTAAGTTATGGCATGTTTCAAAGTTCATTACATGTACTGCCATATTTCTACAGGGTCAACACCATTGCAGCTTCAAACACCAGACACAAGAAACACTCGGAGTGCTTCATGTGCTAATCAAAAGGTAATGTTAACTGGTTACAGCTCTTATGATGCTTTTGGTCATGTTTGTAGTATATTTGAAAAATATTTTGTATTAGTAGTCTTTTTGTATCTTAAACCCTGAAGCACCCATGATCTGACTATTCATTCTTTCCTCTAGCTGCTGCACATTTCTGTATAAATTAGTCACAAGAATGTGGTGTTTAGTTTGAGTGTTATGAGACAACTATTTACATGTGAATATACAAATAAACACATACATTTGGTAATGGAAACTTTTCATTTTCACTCAGTATACGCCAACATCTCGTAAAAGATCATGTGGGCTACGAAGACTGTCATCACCATTTGTTTCTCCAGTGATGGAGCGCTGTTTTGCTTCTGGTAATCAGGTAAAATATGGCTAATTCACTGATCATTTACAGTAACACTGAGAGATTCAGAATTAATCTGACTTAACCCTTGGACTCTTAAGAGTGATTAGCATCTAATTTCCCATTAAGATAATACCTCTTAATCACAAATTAAGGTCATGAGAATGAAGAAAATATTCACCAATGAAAGCTCTTTATGGTTAAACAAATCCTCATTGTCAGCACCTTAGGAAATGTTTGGAGGACAGTATGGAGTATATGCATACTGCTGTTTGGGTGTAGAGGGTTAAAATCTTGATTTGGGCTTATTTTGGTTAGGATATTTTCTGTTTTTCAGATCTGCAGTTTTAGTCACTTGCTAAAAAATCCTTGAAAATTTTGTGGTATCTTTCCTAAAACCAATGGTAGAAAAATCATATATGAGTAATATTTATATTGATTTCTCTCTCCTATTACAGGAAAATTTTGATACACCAAAAAGATGTAGATACAATAACAGTCAAGATCGCAATGAGATTCCAAGCCCTAAGGAAACTGGGCCAGCCTTACACAAGCTTCTGACTGAGAAAAAAGATTTAATCAAAATGATACAAGAAAGAGAAGACTCCTTGAGAAAACTAAATCTTGTCAAAATGTGTAGAAATAAGGTAAGCAAAGAATAAAATGGCACTCACTGGAAAAATAACTATGAAAAAATGTAAGAAAAATTAAGCTTGAGAAATTTACACTGCTAAAATCTTGCAGGATGGGCTCTCTGTCTGTAACCACAGATGGGATGCCTGTGTCTCAGTCTTTAGATTTTTGAGAGTGACTATAAGTTGTTCCTGATTTTGTAGAATGACCTCAAGGAGCTGAAATGTTTGATAGACAAGTGGAGGAGAGTAAGCCAGGAAGCTGCAGAGAGACTTTTGGAAAAAATACAACTGGATCCCAAGCCTACGATGAGTCAACTGTTGTTGAACTTGCAAGTGGATAGAGAAATTATTCATTACTCTGAGGATAATGAAGCATTCTATTGAGACTGAAATATGGGTATAAAATTATGTTAATCAACAATGACCTGCCTGATCACCTTCTCTTCTACTGCTGTCCCAAATGATGATGCAGTTGATAAGTGCAAGCTCTGATATTTAACTTTCTAGAATAACACTACTTTAAGGACTCACTTGAATTCTCATCATGAAATTAATCTTGGATAGTTTTGTTTTTGCTCTTTGATTGTTCATTAAACTTGGGGCCACATTCTCAGCAATCAGATTGAAGACTAAAAAACCAGTCACAATACTTACTTTATTCCTTTTTCAAACAATCAGTGACCTGTTTACCTATGGTCTAGATGGTTATTGCAAATACAGTCAGCTCACTTTAGCAATCACCCTTTCATGTAGGGGGTGGTCACCTAAGAGACACATCAATACCAAAGCAAGAAAGTAATTTAACCCATTAACCCTCAGAAGTGATTAATAACTTCTCCTTATAATATTCCTACATTATCTTACAGACAGGTAATGAGAATACTCAAACTTATCAGATATTACCGATAGTTGTTATCTTGATTGAACAACAAATTCTTGTAACTAATCTACAAGAAAATGTGTAGCAGCTAAGGTTGAGAATTAACAATCAGACCTACACATTATTACTTTATTGTCTCTCATTAAAAGGAATTGAGCTTATGTTCTTTTGTTTCTCAGCAATAAATTAAAGCAAAGACACAAAGTTTGTCTAATAAATGAAAAACGTATTTTTAATCAATTAGTTTACTGTCATAAGGTGTTCAATTATTTGTTAATGGTTTTAAGTGTCCCTGTTTTTGAGAAAGTGTTTCAGGAGCCAAAAGTGGTAGTCAACCGATTTGGCTGAAACTTGGCACAAAAGTTGAGTGTGATAAGATATTTCAAAGCCATTTTTAACCGAACAAGCTTCATATTGTCCATGGACACTGTACTGATATAATGGAGTCTCTTGTTGGAGACACAAAGCAAAAGAGTGTCAAACGTTTGGCCTTCAAACGGGGTTGCGGTTCCTCAGGAAATTTGCCCAGGGCAAAAGGTTGCAATCCCCCCAGGGTCACTTAACCCTTTAGCTCCAAATAGTGACTAGCATTTAATTTCTCCCCACAATATCACCCCTGAATCAAACATTAAGGTAACGGGAATAGAGGAATTGATCACCAGATAAAGAAGCTCTTGCTTTTTAAACAAGTTCTCCCTGTCAGCACTTAAGGAAATGTGTAGAGAACAGAATGAAGAATATGCATACTGATGTTATGGTGTAAAGGGTCAAGATCATTGTTGGAACAGAACTGTATAGAAATGTGTAGAGAACAGAAGGAAGAATATGCATACTGATGTTATGGTGTAAAGGGTCAAGATCATTGTTGGAACAGAACTTGACAGGGGAGCAAAACGGATTATTGATAAAGCACGTAACTACGTAGTACGGTAGTCTCTAAGAGAGTATTATCGTTAGGGTTTCAGACACCAGAAGGACCTCTCATTGAAAGATACCTTTGTAACGTTTCAACTTGATTGACCCATTTTTCAAATATGTAAAGGAAGACGCTTTGTACTGCGTAATATTTTCAACAAAGAGGGTACGTTCCTTTTCTATCCACTCATCTTTTTCGTGGTCGTAGCCCTCAATTGACCATACATTTCCGAAAAACTCATGCAAAGCACCACCCAGCGCGTACAAAGAATTATCAATTAACACCATGTTTCCAAAAGGCCGGAAAACTGTTAATCGACCCATCGAGTGCCATTCATCTGTAAACTCGTAGTAAACTTCACACGTGTTGGTACACTCGTCGAAGTCCAGCCACCCTCCAGCGACGTAAATCTTTTCTTGTGTTCCAACTCCAAGGGCATCAAACCTCGCCATGTTTAAATTCGCCAACTTCTCCCATTTGTTTTCCGCGGCGTCAAACTTTGAACATTGTGCGATAATATTTATGTCTCTAGCCCCACCTATAACATAAATGTACTTGCCCACTGTTACGGCACAAATTCTTGTTGTTTCTAGCCAGTCCTTCGTGCAACTCGTGGAATTCGTGTCCAGGTTGAATTTCCAGAGACAGCTTGATACTTCATCTAGATCTTCCTCAATGAAACAAATTTCGTTCTGAACGACTACTACTTTGCGACGAACTGGTCTACCCATTACTCGCCAGTGCAGCCAGTTAATTTCTGAATCGGTTTTTGTCCAGGGTGCTGCATGCCAGCAGTTAAAATCTGGGTCATAATATTGCGATTTATCAATTTCTTTGGAAATGAAAAATAGTTTCCCCCGGCATGAGAAAACATGTTCAGGTACACAGTCAGTTTTGGCCATACCCTGCAAGCGACAAATATCACCCTTTTTGGGAAGGTAAAAAAGAGGGTTCTCTAAAGGCTCATGCTTTCTGCAAATTGCGATGACACACTTCTCGAGTGCCTTTCGCGGAGGAAACGATCTTGAAAGGTCACCATAGGCTGCACGATCCATCCAAGCTAACGCGTGAGTCGCGCTACCGAGACACTCTACACTTCCTGTCACAAATTCGTTTGTCACGACATCATTCAGTAAAAAGTCACGCGAAAGAAGGGTCAAGCGAACGTGACGGAAGAGATTACAGAATTCTTTGCTTCTTTCACTTTTCTTGTGAATAGTCCACTTTATAATTGCTTTAAAAACGTCTTCCTCTGAATTGATTACGACATCGTCGCTGGACACTAATTGTTCAACTTCGTGACTCGGTAAACGAGGGAAATTTTTTGTTTGTGCGACTCTGGCAAAATTTGATAAGATGAACTTCCGCGCGCTGTCCAACAGCTCGGAATGATAGAATTTCTCAGCCATGAAGTAAGTCGAAACGCAGTTTGAAGAGGACATGGTCTGCTCGATGAATTTCCCAGCAAACGACTTGAGCTTGGAGAGACACAGGTAATCTGCCGCTGCAATGAGCTCTGCGGCATTTCCACCTGTCGAAATGCAAACATTTCCAGTGTGAATAAACTCGAGAACATCTTTCATCAGCGACTCCGTGAAGTATTCCAATCGAATTACTCCTTCGTTATTTTCTTTCATGTTGCTGGTGAGGAGTTTTTCAAAGAAGTGACTTGCCTCGGAAAGAACATGTCTGTGCGTCTTGAATTCCTTTCCATCCTGAACTATCACTGACACAGTTTTAGGCGATTCAGACTCGGCTTGATCGGACAAATTCATTTCGTATAGGAGTTATGGAGACTGTTAAGACTTAGCGATTCTAAAAGCAGATTTCTTCGTTTTATGTCAAACTATTAAAACAATGGGCCGTCGCCGTGTTAACGTTTCTTTTACGAAATAGGGCTGTGGCGATCACAAAACTACTTCGGACAGTGACGGTGGAGCAATACTGCAACAACAGTGTTAGTTGCTTGACTCGTCTTCAGTCGTTTCCAAAAATATGCACAGAGCTGAAGTGGGGTACAAAGGAATGACGGGAAGGAGCAAGACGAGTACCAGGACTCATCACACTACTTCCTTCTAACCTTTCGAACCTTTCGGGGGGTTGCACCCATTTTGAAGATGACTGGGATCATGGGAGGGAACAAGTCAAGGAATCCGGAGGATGCCCGCGTTTGGACATGGTTGTGACTTAAATAGATACTCCAAAAGCAGGTTTCGAAGTGAGGACAAGAATCTATTATTTTTTTAAAGGATTTGAAATATAATAATGGGTCCAGTCCTTACTCAGAAAGTCACGACCGTTTAGACATTCACTAATCGCCGTTAAGGTTCCAATGCTTATGCGAAAGTGAAAGTTTTCAGTGGTTTACTTAAGAAACTAATAGACCCTTCCACGGTTTTTACGGCCATATTGTTTGGGGGTCAAACAAAACCTCGTTGCGTAGCAACAAGCAATATATTCTTTTGTAATTATTCGACGCGCGTCGGTACCTTCGCTCAATATCGTAACTTTATAAAGGGAAAATCGCTTATTTTCGTCTCCAAATCAAGTGGGAACATGGATAAGGCGTACTAAAAGTGAGTGCCGAATTTTTGGCGAAGTACCTTTTTATCACTGCGTTTTATGGGCAGATTGATATGTTGTTTGAAGGTGACCTCGTGGCCGCCATGGTGCGATAATAATGGCATTTTAAAAAGCACTTCTTTCGGTTGAGAAATTTGAATATGTTTTTAGCCATCGATATTGTGTAGTTTTAAATTTTAGGATTTATGGTGGGAGTAAGTACTCAAATAAGGTTCTGAAAGCATCTGTATTTTGCATGCCAGTATAGAGTCGAACATCAGCATCTCTGGTTTTTTGTGCAGAGGCTGTACACAGTTTTAACCCTGGGGAATGGTCTCCACTTTTCATCAATTCGTCACTTGCAGTGATAATATCACTATTATCAACCGATGTTGACAATCGCCGCCTTTTGGGTGACTTAGTATTTGAATGCTCAAAAGGAGTCAAAAAAGGAGTAGGTATTGGATTGCTTACTGAAGGCTTCCCGTCTCGAAAATGATTGGAGCAGACGACAACACTCTCCCTTGACTTTCCTATTGAGAAATATTTTCTTCCCTTCTGAACCTGTCAAGACCATGCTTCAATTAATTATTGCTTGGGCTTGTGGAACGATAACTTCTGTACATGTGAGTGGATGACCCATTTTTTCGGATCACCTCTATCGTTGTTACAACCGCCGACAGAACACCTATCTCCAAAACCCATTAAACCAAGGGTTTCTCTTTGCCGAGTTATTGGTTTTTCAAGAGTATGTTAGCCTGTCTGGACGAAAACGTTTAAAGAGCACGTAAACACATTTATTTCAATTTTTCCTCTGCACAATTAAGTTACTTAAATACAAAAAGTCATTCGGAAAAGCTGTACTCTGACCTTCTGGCATTATGTCGGCCGCAAGGTCACGTCCAAAGAAAAACGATCTCAATGTTCCCATAAAACGCAGAGAAGAAAAGGTTTTTCGCCGAGAGGAGAAAAAGTCACTCGCCTTTATTGATGTCTTCTCTTTTTCAGCGATGAATATTAATTTTTTTTCCTGAACAAAGCGAAAATTTAAACGAGGGTAGCGACGCGCGTCTTCTTATCATAAGAGATTCTATGGCTCGTTGCTACGCAACGAGGTTTTGTTTGACCCCAACCAATATGGCCGATAAAACCGTGGAAGGGTCTATTGAAAGGTAGAGAAAAAACTGTATGAAAGGGACGACATTCTCACATGCTATTATACGTGCCTTTCACACGCACAGGAAAATTACTGGTGCAATAATTGCGAAAATCGTGTAAAGGCTATGTGCATTTTACCATTACCAACGTCTGAGCACACACAGACTTGCGACTATTTTAATTTGATCGATTTTTTTTTTAAGTTTTTAGTCGGGGGCGCGAGGAGCGCGAAGGGTTAAGTCACGCGCGGGCGGAATACCGTAGATGTCTTTCCGAGTGACACGCCCTGAGGGCTCTTCTTGCGCTTCCCTCCGCTCGACTAAAGATCTCAAAGACTATCGCCTGTTCTACTGGTTAATATGTGGAAGAATAAATTTCTTAAATTTCTTAATCGTAATTCGATCTTTCAAGGTTTTTAAAAATACTATTAGAAAACTAGACTTGTCAGGTTTGATACGATTGTCATACGTCATACTTTACAACTTGTATCTTCAATTAATTTTAGCTTTCCTTATTTTATGAAATGATATATCTAGTCTTTTGTAAATAGTTTTAAATGTTAATTTTAATCTCATATCATCTTATTTACTGTAGATGGTACTATCTCAATTTAGTTCTCTTTACTTTTAACAGCTGGTGAGATTGTTCTCACAAAAGCTAAGTGTATATGCACAATAAACTTGACTTGGAAAACTTAACAGCAGGACACTAATAAGTATGATGCACGATCCTCGCAGTAGATAGCGCTATTTATGCAATAGCGAAAATCAGACCTGAAAAAAATCAGGCCTGTACGGGACTCGAACCACTGACCTCTGCGATACTAGTGCAGTGCTCTACCAATTGAGCTAACAAGCCACCTGGGAGCAGGCCGTTAAGTTGATTCGTAATAATTCGTTAAGTTGATTCGCTATTGCATAAATAGCACTATCTACTGCGAGGATCGTGCATCATACGTATCTAATACCGCAGTTCAAAATATATGAACTTCATATATTCATTGTATCTCATTTATCACTTTCACGGATTTATTACGAATCAACTTAACGGCCTGCTCCCAGTTGGCTTGTTAGCTCAATTGGTAGAGCACTGCACTAGTATCGCAGAGGTCAGTGGTTCGAGTCCCGTACAGGCCTGATTTTTTTCAGGTCTGATTTTCGCTATTGCATAAATAGCGCTATCTACTGCGAGGATCGTGCAGCATACGTATCTAATACCGCAGTTCAAAATATATGAACTTCATATATTCATTGTATCTCAGGACACTAATAAGTTACTTAAGTCAAGGGATCAATTATCTAGTTAGTCACCAGTCAGCCAGCCCTCCAGGTGCAACTGGGTCGGTCAATGAGTCGCTAATAAGTTACGTCAGTTGAAGCAAATTTAATTCAGATTCGTGTAACACTTAGAGATTGTTGTGTCCCTGATGGATATGTTCTAGTTTCGCTTTTAATGGCACAATTCATATCTACTTCAATAAAGACTGAGTTGTTCTGAGGTTTTCAGTGCCCTCTTTAATTATAACATAACCAAAGTAAAGCGCGCGCTCTCATTGGTCAATTTAGCGTCCCCCATTTGCCCATGGGTGTACGCTGCTGGCGTGAGCAAATGCAAAGACTATTTTTCCGTGCGCGCTTGTTTTTTCTGGTCATGTAAGATTTGTTAAATAAAAGGGAACTCTTTAGCTACAATGTATCAATGTTATGTTATAAAACAAATGGTAAACACCACAGCGTACAATATTGAGTTATGGATGCACTTGGGAGGTTTGCTATGCACTCAAGAAGCTAGAGTCGCTCTCGGCTACCGCCTCGAGCGACTCTTACGCTTCTTTCGTGCTTAGCAACCTCCCGCGTACATCCATAACTCAATAGTGTACGCTGTGGTGTTTACCATTTGTTAATTCTTGCCAACTGAGGGTTTCATTGTTAGGAGGCCCAGTCGCTTATTCTGAAAAGAACGTTTCTCTGGTAACGGACATGTTTAAGTTTAAGTTATCAAACAATTTTGAATCACCGTTTCATGCACGTATGTAGCTACTTTATTGACTTCAGTCCATTAAAAAAATTTGTCCTGCAATTCTACGTAACCTATATAATAGTGTGGAAGGGAGGCTGTTTTTTATTTTGGACTGTTAAGAGTAACCCGTATCGTTTCCACAGAAAAAGATTATAAAAATATTTTGGGTACTCAACTCCTAATAAATGGAGTCTTACTTATGGATATTAATGTTAGAGGCTTTGATATCGATTAACAGTTGCCATGGTGCTTCAGCTTGACTGACACGTCCTTCAACATTCTAAAGGTACACGCCCTGAACGTCATAATTTTGTGAATGTCAAGGATATGCCTGTTTTCTCTCCACTCATCTTTTCCATGCTCGTAGCTTTCAACTGACCATATCTTGCCGAGAACGGGATGGCAAACTCCACCCAACGCGTACAAAGATTCATCAATCGATAGCATGTTTCCAACATCCCGGGGAACTGTTAAACCACCCATCAAATGCCACTCATCTGTTATTACACTATAAACTTCACACGTATTGGTAATCTCACCGCCAAAGTCAAGCCATCCTCCGCCGACGTAAATCTTTTCTTGTGTTGCAACTCCAAGGGCTCTAAATCTTGCCAAACGTAAGTTCGTTAATTTCTGCCAAGTATTTTCCACGATGTCATACCTAGAGCAATGGGCGACAATATCTACATCAGATTTAGTCCCTCCAATGACGTAGATGTACTGGCCCAGAGTGACAAGACAAGTCCTGATTGTTGTTACCCAGTCCTTCGAACGAGTCGTGAAATTCGTGTCCAAGTTAAATTTACAGAGAGAGCTTGAATACGTTTGTAGGTTCTCCTCGATGAAACAGATTTCGTTATCGACAACAACTACTGCCCGAAAGAATAGTTTGCCTATCTCTTGCCGGTTAGTTTTGCACCAATTTACCCTTGAATCGGTCTTGGTCCATGGAGCCGGACGCCAGCAATTAAAATCTGGGTCATAATACTGCGATTTATTTACTTCCTGGGCAACAAAGAATAGTTTTCCTCGGCACGAGAAAACATGCTGTGGCACACAGTCTGGTTCGGTCATGCCCGGAAGGTGACAAAAATCATTATTTTCAGGAACATAGAAAAGAGGGCGGAATGGTTTGTCCTCTCCCCATATCGCAATAACACATTTCTCCAAAGCCTTTCTCGGAGAATATGGCCGGGAAAGGTCACAATCGGTTTTCCGATCCATCCAAGCCAACGCGCTGTTCACGCGATCAACACAGTCTTCATTTTCTGTCACAAGTTCGTTTGTCACAACATTATTCAGCAAAAAGTCACGCGACAAAAAGGTCAATCGAACGTGACGGAAGAGATTACAGAATTCTTTGCTTCTTTCACTTTTCTTGAGAATAGTCCACTTTATAATTGCTTTAACAATATCTTCCTCTGAGTTGACAACAACATCGTCGCTGGACACTAATTGTTCAACTTCGTGACTAGGTAGACGTAAGAAATTTTCTGTTTGTGCAACTTTGGCGAAATTTGATAAGATGAACTTCCGTGCACTGTCTAACAGTTCGGAATTATCGAATTTTTCAGCCATGAAGTAAGTTGAAACGCAGTTTGAAGAGGACATGGACTGCTCGATGAATTTCCCAGCGAACGACTTGAGCTTGGAGAGACACAGGTAATCCGCTGCTGCAATAAGCTCCTCGGCATTTTCACGAGTCGAAATCCAAATGTTTCCAGTGTGAATAAACTCGAGAATATCTTTCATCAGTGACTCCGTGAAGACTTCCAGTCGAATTACTCCTTCATTATTCTCTTTCATGTTGCTGGAGAGAAGTTTTTCAAAGAAGGGACTTGCCTCGGAAAGAACATGTCCGTACGTCTTGAATTCCTTCCCTTCCTGAACTAGCAGGGACACGGTGTGTGGAGTTTCGTGCTCTTGCTCGGGTAAATTCATCTTTAGGAAGTCTCGTTTCGGAATGTTGGAAGATGTTAAGACTTTCTACAGCGAGTCCTTAGATTTGTTTTGGCTAATTCCACTAGGTCATCGCAATCGATGGTTGAGGGTCATACCCAAAACGTGAGGATACCCAAAACGCTGTGACATCGCCATATTGATTTCTTTGATGAGAGAAGTCTGGGGAGAGCACAAGCTGGTGACAGAGGTTTAGCCGCCAAACATCGAAGATCAAACAATAGACCCTTTCAAGGTTAATGACGCCATTTTGCCGGGGGTGCAAAACTGCTGAGGCGAACGCAAAATGTACAGTGAATGTATGGGAAAAGTTGAGAAAATGATGCTCTATAATTTGAGGAAGGTTGACATCGTGCAATTTCTATGAATTACAAACTAAAGATACCAGACCTACAAGTTTTACCGATCAAATTTGAGAAATGAAGTCTCGCGAAAAAAGCCGCAAATTAAGATTTTGATTTTCCATATATCTGTCTAACACCAAACCGCCGTTTCCGGGAAAATTTAAAAGCATTTGTATGAAAAACTGAAAATAAGATTTCTCACTTCTCAGTGAGCCTGAACCCTTCACATTTAATCGGCAACATCTTTTGCTAGGTATCTTTACTTCGTAATTCATAGAAATTGTAGAATGTCAACCTTCCTCAGATTATCGAGCATCAATCTCCCGACTTTTCTATACATTCACTGTACATTTTGCGCTCGCCCCAGCAGTTTTGCACCCTCGGCAAAATGGCGGCGTTAACCTTGAAAGGGTCTATTTTGACTTAAGAAATAGAGGTGAACTATAGCAAATGATTATGCATCGATCAATTCAAAGCTTCAACACTCCCCCCCCCCCCCGGACAAGCCTTAGGCATCTGAACTTATGAAGATTGGTTTGTTCAAATTCTCGTCCTCAGGGAAAAACTTGTGTTCGAATAACCCACACAGTTTTGTAAAATGGAAAAATCAGTGAGCGTGACTTTTTCTGCACTGACCAAGTTTAAAACCGACCCTACATCCCCTCTGGCACTGACGACGGTCAAATGCCCGGGGAGGGTGTTGAAACTTCGAATTGATCGGCGCATTATTTTCTATATCAAAAAGATGGATCATGTTTACCGTAGGACACTACCTACAGTAAACATGATCCGAAAAGGTAACACTGAAGCATATTCGGACTATGCTGGAAATTGCTGATGCTGACAAAACACTAAAAAATGATTAAGTTGCAGGGATTTCTTCAGGATGGCTACATTTTTTTGTTTGTTTTCTTTTTAATTCTGGACTACGTGTGTCAACTGAATTTTTTTTGCGACTTTCTGGTTGAGGACAGAAACTGAGACGGGGAGGAGGGGAGAGTACGATGTAAAGAATTAAACATCTTCTAAAGGTCAGATTTCCAGTGCATATGAGAGCGTTCCCAACAGCAACAGTTGTTTGTATTTAATATTTTGAACATCCAGAAACTGTTGTGTTCAAAAGAATTTAAACGGATGAATTACTGAAATAAAAGACATACGAAGCTACATTTTCTCATTATATAGTGCACTTCGATCGAGCTAATGTCGTAAAACCAAAACCAAAGCAATCATAAGCAAAGAAAAAACTATATCACTAGGAGCCAATGAAAACTCGAAGTAAAAATAAGCAAACTTCTGAAAGCGCGGGAAAAACGCGAGTGACCAAATGACGATTGGTTTTAGTTTTAATCTGATTGGTTGAGAGAGTGGCGCGAGTTTTTAGGACCAATCACAAAACGAAATGATACAAAGCCAAAGCAATCCCGGTTTACTTACGATACTTAATTGAACTCTTTACTAATAACTGAACAGTTATCTGTGTTCTATTTTCACGTTCCCGCGGGTTTATTTACTAAAGGTTGCTTTCCTAGATTCTCGTCGAATTGGTAGTCAAAGAGACATAATTAAGCTTCAGTGCTCCGATGCAAAAATCAAACTGGATCAACGTTTATATATTCAGTCAGTGATTTTGGCATAAACATCTCATTTAGTGTTTGTGACAACGATTACGCAAGTTCATTGCTTTCGAAGGTGAATTCCTTATCTACTTACACGGATTAATAATGTTCAATTTCTTGTTTTTTTATTTTCAGTTTTCTTTTCCCCACTTCTTTGTCACGCTGATCAGCGGCAGTCAAGTTCTCGAGGATGGTCAATGTTTCCAGAGACAACTGTGGACAAATTTTCAATTAAAAACCATTTCGTAGTGTGCAAAATCAGGATTTAGGATTAAATCATCGGCTGATGTTAGCCTGTTTGTGTGGTTCAATTCACAGTGTTGGCTGTTCATTTTGTAATTGAACGAGAAACAGTTTCTAGTATTAAGACACGTCAACGCACAAAGCAACACACTATCTGTGTACAAAGACTTGATCACGTGACCTTGTAAAGCAGACCCTTCCTTCCTCAGAGAAACAATTGCTTCTGGTTTTCTGGCAACTGAGACGAAAAACAGAGATTGAAACAGTGAGGGTGAATGGAAAAAAGTCCCTCAAACCGGTCATCATTGAGTGTTTTTCCTACAATTACCATTGCATTACTGGGTAAAACGAATTCAAATGAATATAATTCCTAAACAACCTTGCAGCTAGACTCATATTATTAGCTACGCCCGTGAGAATCGAGCCGGCGAGGGATCTGTGACGAGTCACATCACTCGAACACATTGGTCCCCGAAGCGTTGGGCAAGTGCGAGGGGAATAGTTCTGGCTAGCCTCACGCCAATTTCCCAAGCAAAATTTCAAAAGAAATCGTAACAACCAACCGTTGTCTCTCAAAGTACGCGAAAGAAAGTTGAAACGTTTATCTGAATCTGTAAAAGGAAACAAAAGTAGGGAAAAAGAAAACTCGAAACTTTTCGACCGCGAAGATTATCAAGTGCGAGTATCCTGTTTACGCTTCTGTTTAGGCTTCAACAAAAAAGTAATACGCTTCTAAAACAACGGATCTACTGCCTTGGGGGCTTGTTTGTAACCACGGTGACTCGTGAGTGACAACTTGGTTCTGACAGCCGGAAAGCACGCTACTTAGTCGTTTCAACGTTCATGCATGCGCAGACGTTTGACCACTATGTTCATCGCTCGCTAGCTCGAAACGCAAGAGCTTCGCCTCTTGTGTCGCAATACCAATGAGTGAATGCCTGTCGGTAAGCTATATCTAGAACTGCGGTTAGAATACACCGAAATGGAACCCACGTAAGCGACTTCATTACTCCCTGTAAAATGACTAAGGCCTCAAAGTAAGCTAAATATCTTGAATGTAACGCGTATTTAGTAACCGATCAGTCACTGGAATAAAACTTACCTTCGCATATCATTGAAATAAGATCGCCTGTGATATCTTTCTTAACAGATGAGGCGCTGTGAGGAACTAGCAAAATTTGCTCCACTGAGGAAGCAAGCGCTTTTAACATTATCGGCTTAACTTTGGAGCTGATTCCCAAGCCAATGATAATAATTCCATCATCTTTTACTAGTTGCGAAGAGCTCACAGCCAGCTTGAATTCTTGATCTGGTGGGAAATGAAACAAATAATACAGACCCCTCCATCCTAAATACAGACCCCCCCCCCCATCCTATTCGCTGTCATTTTTTTTTTTTTTATATAAGCCTGCGCGAACGTTTGCCTAGTGTAAGTAAGTTGTGACCTACCTAGTTTAGTACCTTATAATTGAATTTCGATTACTGGGAGATGCAAACCGGAACTCGGAATTCAGTTTGTTTACCATCAGTATTAGTATAGTTTCCATGTAGCAAGGGAGGGGAGGGCGTACTTCCTTATAATAGGCTAAAGGAGATGTACTGCTGGATGAGGTCGCATTTTTTCGGGATTTTGGGGTATGAAAAGTTCGGTAAAAAGGAATTTAAAGATGGTTCGGTTAGCAAATGTACCAGAATGTTTAATAATAATAATAATAATAATAATAATTCTCACTGCGAATCGCCGTCGCAAACTACAGCAACGACGCAGCTCAACAAGGTCGAACCGAAAGTACTGTAGACCGGTGAAAAGTAAAGTGTTCTGCATTCAGTTTAACAAATGTGTCTAGTTTTAGATTATAAGTTTTTAAACCGCAGGCAATTATCCATAGTCCCTACTTAATACTCTGTTGGTGACGACTGGGACCCCTCCTTTCCGCCCGAAAACTATTTCATCGTAATGACAGACTGGTCTCTAAATCCCTATGAGAAATTTCACCCAAAACAATTGAAACTTACCATAAAAGTCAGCATCAGTGGCAATAACAAGCACACGTGTAACGATAGCCCTTCCACCAGCGGCTTCTGAAAAAAGTCTGCGAGCCTCTTCAAAAGCAACATCCATATTTGATCCTCCTCCGGGATGAGAAAGACTACTTACAGCCTCTTGGATTGAAAAAACATTCTGTTCATCCTTGAAATAATATTGATCATTGGCTTTATCTGCAAAAGTCATCAACGCCAAGTGAGCCCCTGAAAAAGTGAATAGATATACACACTGATTTGACAACGGACGATAGTTTTGTGACGAAACTCGTCCCCAGTCTTTTTACGTGAGGCGTGGTAAAGTTTCAGGAGAGGTGACTGGATGCTAGTCATAAGATCTTCCAAAATTGCGAGAACTTTTAATTTTTTTTTCTTGAATAAAGTAAAATCCGAGAATAAAATCTCGCCAAAATCGCCAAATCAGGTACCAAAAAGGTAGTTTTGGGGAAGTTTGCATTGGTCTCTAGATTCTAAAACAACGAAAACAACAGCAATCTTAATTTGTTAAACAATTTGACTAAAAATCTTTGATATACAATGGAAACAAGAGAAAGCCAAATACAGAAGCCCTGAAAGACATGATAAGTAAGAAGAGTGTCATCAAATTTAGCGCTACCAGTAGAAACATATTCCATCCTACTGTGAAGATATGAATCGATTCAAAGATTAACAATACTGCGAATTCTGTAATGGCTCAGCTTTTAGATATGTTTGAGGAACCCACAGGTGGGAAGTCCATCTTCTGTTGCTCTTTGAATTCCATCTTTAATTTTTAGCTTTCAGTGCAGACAATATTGTACTATAGAAGATGTCAGGATGGCCGAGCGGTCTAAGGCGCTGCGTTCAGGTCGCAGTCTACTCTTGTAGGCGTGGGTTCGAATCCCACTTCTGACAAGTAGGTTAATTTTTGTCATCTCAACTAAATTTTTACACTTCCAGTTCAAATTAATCCTCACCGACACCTCCGCCAGGCAAGGTTCAAATTCCCCACTCCCTGGCACGAACCACAGTCAAATGCCCGCGGGTTGCTCGGAGTGGGCCGCGCAGGGAAGGGGGGAAGGGGGGGTGGATCGACGCATTACATAAGAGTGAGTTAATTTTGAACAACATTCAACTGCAAGAAAACTCACCATCAACTGTTATTACAAATTGCGAGATAACTTTACTGATCAGAGTCTTCAAATCAGCCATGTCCCTCAAGGTAATACTTCCTGACACGTCAATCATGAACGCTACATCCATGGCAACGGGGCATTCTCAACGAGAAAAAAAAAAAAGGAGATGAGAGAGATGTAAAATTGAAAAATTTCAATGTTAGCGAACTCAGCTATGATTAAACGGAGGATTCAATTTAAGCTTTGAGCTGCTGTATTTCTATTTTAATAATTCAAGCTTTTGCCGATTTACGGCATCGCCAGCGAATGTAGAGGAAATATTTCAATATGCGTGATTTAAAAATGAGGTAGGTGATGCGATAACTGAAAGTATTTTTTGAAGTTAAACAAATCACAGCATGAATTTGTAAAATTATCTGCTTTGGCCCTAAAAGGCATGATAGCGACAAGGCCAGATTATGGGAGAGTATCTAGTGAGAAAACAGCGTTCTAAGATGTGAAAAATCATAACCTTAAGCACACTTGTGCAACTCCGTGAAAGCAAACTTTAACATTGAAATGTTTGTGTGTGAACAATCAGATGTAATTCTTGACAGAAATGTGCTGTAAGTTACTTACGAATTAAGTCAATAGAGCCCTCGACAAACAAAATAAGGTCTCTGTTGTGGACGAGTTTTATAACATCTTGATCTATTCATATAATTTTGGTACGGCGTCATGTGAACGTTTGAGCTACTCTAATGCCAGCTACTTTCAGAGTTCATGAGCGATTTAATTAGGCCAACCTGGAATGTGACTCGAAGATCTGACGTTCAATATGGCCTGCAATGAGATAGGAAATTGCGTTGATAAAAAGAAAAAAGACAGATTCGAGCAACTTTATTTGACATTTTTCGGGTACTGTGAATAGTAAATGAAAATTGAGAATTCGCATGTAAGATAGTCTAATGGATTATTGGTGGCGCCTCCTGAATGATTAGAAACCAAAAGGGTAAATCATGTCTGAAACAAATCACACAATTTTTGTCGGTCTTCGACCGGTCTGGCGTTTTGATCATAACTCCCACCCGCCAATGTCTGCATTCTCGGATTATAAAGTTCAGCACAGGCAACTAGTATCATGGAATACAAACTACAAACCTATTGGATGTAAACATTTATCTTCACTTAAATTTTCACTTACCAAAGATATAAGCAATAAGTTCCCAAACATTCTAGAGTCTTTCAGCAGCTGCCAGAATTATGAAATTGTCTATCTCGTGGTAGTCCTTTTGAATATAATGTTACGAGTCACACTCGAATCCTTTTATGTGAAGACAGTGATGTATTATCCATAAACTTCAAGATGTATTCAGCTGACTAGAAAAGGAGCGAGAATAATAAGTAAAAACCTTATTCAGCTTTACTATAATAAACAGGGCTAGCAGATGATGGTGTAAGCTTAAACTTCGTGTTTTTATGATGTAAATGATCAAATGAGAGCACTGAAAAAAAAAAGACAATTAAATTGATAATTTCCTCGAACGACTGATTCGATGCCGGGGTAAATTTGTTATTACTCCTTATTATATGGCTGTGTCTCACAAGGACTGGGAACTACCGAATTCACGAATTTGATTGGCTGAAATCAATATTGAAAGCAGTCTAGATTTTCCCATCTAGACCGGCGTCTAGACCGGTCTCGAAAAAAAGTTACAAAGAATAGAATGTTCCGTTGCTTTCTAGACACTGCCATATATTAAACATCTTATCAACCGAGCTAGGTCAATCTGTATGGGAGAATCTTGACCTCGGTCGCTGGTACAGACCTCACAACGTTCGGTCCGTACTGGCAACCTCGGTCAAGATTCTCCCATATAGACCTCCCGCTCGGTTAATAAGAACTAAGTATCGTAGTAGAGGAAATGAAAGTGAATATTACGACCATGTTTCGTTGATGAGAAATTAAGTAAAAGAGTGTTTGGTCCTTACCTTATCGTTGAATTTCGGCTTTATAATTTTTAACTTTGTTCAAGATTGCACTTGTTAGCTCCAGAAACCGCACAGATGGGGTGGGCGAAATTGCATGAACAAAATAAAACAAGGGACCGGTCATTGTTTAACACCTGTGTGTGTGTGTGTGTGTGTGTGTGTGTGTGTGTGTGTGTGTGTGTGTGTGTGTGTGTGTGTGTGTGTGTGGGGGGGGGGGGGGGAGGGGGAATAAATGTTCCTGATCCCTTCATAAGGCTTTCTTTTGATTCCGACTCATTGGCAGTTAACTGGCAGTCGATTTTCCATATTCCCCCCTTTATACTCTGTTTACGAGGACTGACCCCCCCATTCTCTCATTAAACTGCAGTAAAGAACAACAATAAAATAAAGAAGCCAAAAAATATATCACAGCATATTCTGTCAACTCCTATCGGACGGAAGTTATAATTCTCAATTAAAAAACTGTCTTTCCTTGACAAGATTGCAGTTGAAATCAAAGAATTCCCCTTCACAGAAAGGAAAATGATAAACGAAGCTATTTTTGGATGTAAACTTGAATTGGTATAGCCAGCAGATTATTATTTTCAAGAAGAATACGACATTTTTTATTGATAACGATTTGCTTTCTGCTGTCTCGACCTTTTGGTTCCAGCAGATTATGTTTTGGAGAAGGATTGTTTCTTTCTGTTGGGTTTTGATTGCAAGAACGTTCTGGTAATTAGAGATTTATAAATGGAAAGAGTTGCAGTTGAAAAGTTGTTGTCGCATTACCAACAGTGACTAAGATAGGAACTGTAATTAGTCACAGGATATATTACAATGGGAACGAACTCGTAAGGGAAGCATGAGGAAATCACGAGAAACGCCTGGGGGAGTAGTGTGGAATTTGAACGCATGGGGAGTTACACTAATGAAGTTGGGAGCTCATGAGAAACGTATACGAAACTTATTCGGAAAACGTGGGAACTAGTGTGGAGTGGGCATGAATAGATTGTGCTAGTAAAACCAGCAAACGTTGCTTGACAATACACCCAAAAGTTGCTCTAAAGTTGCTCAAAAATTTAAAAGTTGCCACCCACAAGTTGCTTACTTTTGAGCATCATTTTGTTCTAAATTACTACCCAAAACATGACGTTACATGTGTAATTTAACATCATTTGTTGTGATCAATATAATCTCAACGTAAATAGTAATAGAAAGTATTTTCTAATGGCGTTTGGATAGTCTCAAGTTCGCGCGATCCCAAGCGCATGTTGTGTTTGCTTTCCCTAAGGACGAGGTCGAGCTACCGCTTCTCGTTGTTTGTATTTGCCTTTGTTTACGTGAATTTTGCGCTTTCTCGAAATTGCAGGACTTTTAAGAGTTGCCCCAGCAGTTATGGTAACCTCAATAGGGTCAATATCTGTATTATTTTCATTTTCCTCGTCAGACATTTCAGCTTCTAGCTGTGATGCCTCGCACGCGCCGGTAGGCCTTTATAGATTATGCTAGTAAAAGTAGCATGTTATCCTTGTAGCATCGCTTTTTTTTGGCGAAATTATGCTAAACTTATGCCCTTTTTTTCCAAATTATGCCTTTTTTTTAAAATTATGCTCTTTGAAAAAATTGCAAATAAGTCCAAAAAATACATTTTTTAATCAGAAGCCGTTTGTCTACAAGAAAGAAACGCAACAAATCCACAATGAAATTCAAATAACCATGTGGTTCATGTTAACATCCACACTAGTACTAGACTATACATGCATGGCCTACAATGTGACTTCCGGTTTAGGTGCACCCCAGACCCGGGCTCAGACCGTTTCAGACGCCGCTCAGTGATTCACAGTGAACTACAAAAGGCTACTACTTGAACTAAATTAAAACATCGAATAACGTCACCAAGTGCTTGGGTGTAGAGATGATGAACAATGATCAAATTGTAGCATCAAAAGTGATCCGATAATTATCAAAATATGCGAATTATGCTATCATTGATACTTGACAGAAATTATCAAATTATGCCAAAAATTATGCTAGCATAATCTATAAAGGCCTTCGCGCGGGAAGCTCTACTGTTGGAGCGAATAACTGCTGGATGTAAGCGCCCGTTAGATAGGTAGCTGCTGTCCATTGTAGGCGCACGTATTATTTTCTAAGAACGTACGACATCCTTAGTTTTGACTAGTTGTAATAAAAACCTTTTGATAATGACCTTTTCGATGGTTTAGTCAGTTTTTAACCATTTGTTGACCCAAAAGTTTCCAAAGAAGGCAACGTTGTTCTAGGTTGTTGACCGTTGCTCGCAATACAAAAAGTTGCTGAGCACAATCTATTTATAGTTAGTGTGGAGTACACAGACTAGAGGATGCTCAGGCGAAGGGAACCACGAACGCATCGGAGTTAACACAGGACTCTAAAGATCACACATGAGAACATGTGTAAAGCAAGACAGAGCGCATGATTTATAGTTCCTTTTTTTATTTTGTTGTCATAACCTTGTACAGAAACGGCTCAGCTAGATTGGAAAATATTTCTTCGCGGCCACGACTGCAACGACAAATTTTAAGAACTGAAGAGAATCTCATTTTTTGTCAATTTCTAATATTCTTAAAAAATGAAAATTTAAAATAATAAGTTTACCGTGTCCAGATTGGGGGATAAGATCCCGCCGCACGTCGATAGGTTGTTGAAAAAAAATCCTCTGTTCTAGGGATACTACGTGACACTATGCCAATTTTAGATTGCTTCTCAGCTGAACATGACCAGACCCCTGAAGGAGACGCGCGGTTGGTGTCTCTTTTGGCCACGCGACCTTTACTCTGCTGAGATTTCCTGACAGCTGTCCATAGCATCTGCTTTAACCTCATTTTCTTTTTATGAGTCCACATTTCTGTTGGGTAATTTTCAGTGTCTGCTGCGTTTTCTAAACGAAAAGAGTCCTTGAATGCCTTGGCCATAATAAGGGGTTTCTCAACGAAGAACTCTTTAGCACCAGTGGTATCCCAAGATGCTCTTCCTGCCAGTTTTGATCGCTTTTCAGGTGGGCAGCTCCAGACCCCTAGACGACAAGAATCGTCCTCAGTTGTTGATACCTTCATTTTATCACTGTTAAGGCCAGCACGGGCCAAGTGAATAAAATCATTCAATAAAATTAGAACAATAACGAAGTTCATTTTCAGATTTATATCAACGTCTCAATTCGTGAAAAACTTGTAATGATTGGTTTTCTGTCTTTCAATCGAAGTACTTGCTAGTCCATGGATCGAAGACCTTTTATTGATGATACACAGCTGAGCCTCAAAGCGAAACACGCCAATAACTTTCACTATATTTACAAACAGCGGAAGTGTAATATCTGTAACAATGCTTGAATATTAGTGCCGTAAACAAGAGTCAATCTGATGTTTTTAGAGTCTCGGTCAACTATTCGAGGGATGTTTAGAAGGGTGTCATTATATACGCTCACAGCAAATTATCAAACTTTGAGAAAGTGACGTCCTCGCGGCCGAATTTCAAAATTTTAGGGGAAGCGTTCAGTGAGTTGAAATTGTAAATTGGCCACCGTGAAGGGTTAAAAAGCTGACGTTTCGAGCGTTAGTCCTTCGTCAGTGCGAATGGAGGAATTGTGGGTTGTGTGTAGGTTTATATGTAGAAAGTGGAGCTACGCTATTGGTGGGAACATGGCGACGAGAAAAACACGAATAAATTAAATGAAAAGCGTTCGTTGATACCTGTCGGATTAAGAGTGCCGATTAGAAAGATAAACTTTTGTTCAAGAGTTTTGCGGCTTTCCGAGCTACATATATGTAAGGAAAGACCGCAGATTGCCATATGTTGCTTAGAATGATTAGGTAGATTAAAGTGTCTGGCGACTGGTTCTGATGCGTTCTTGTCATTCCTTTCTACGTCGCGAAGGTGTTCTCGGAATCGGTCACCTGGTCGTCTTCCTGTTTTGCCGATGTATAACTTTTTGCAATAAGTGCAAATTATGCAATAGTTGACGTGGGCTGAGGTGCGCGTGAAGTGATCAGTGATCTTAATGGATTGTTTGGGCCCGATATTTTTTCAGCGTTGTTTTGCATCGTGCGCGAGCGCATTTAAAAGTGCCGGGTTGGTCATTAGTTTGTAATGAACTTCTGACCAAAAAATTGCCTTTGTTTTTGTCGCGTTTGAATGAAATGAGTGGAGGGCTGCAAAAGGAACTCTGGCTATGAAAGTTATGGAACAGCTGAGCAGAGTCAATCATATCCTTTGCAAGACTTGAGAGCAAAGCTTTACACTGTTGTATCTGAGTAACTCAATGATTGTGCTCCAAAGGCTATTATTAACCCACAGGGCTACTTTATCCATACTAGGAGACACATGTAGCCATCAGGTGCCTAATTTTCCTGACAGCCGTAACGTCAAGATTGCATTAAGTGCTTTTCGATGAGTGTCGTAAAACCCAAACTAAAGGAACCCCAACAGCCAATCAGAAGATAGGAAAATATTACTAAGCCGAGTAGTCACACTTAAGGTGTAGAGAAATGTCCAACCAATTCACATTTTTTCTATTTTTTCCATGAGTTAAGATTGCATAGTCAAAATTGTCACACCTTTCGTGAAGTGGAATTTTCCGCAACACATCGTTTCAAGCAAGTGGACACAGCTTTTAGCGCAGTAAAAATTTGCGTTTAACGCGTAGCGGCAGCTGTGGTTCATTAATAAAAAGATCAAAGATCCATGAATCCGCAAATATTTCATTGAACAGATAGTGACCAACCATTAGACGGTCGTTTAAAACATTGCTTCGTCGATACCTTTACCCAATTTGGAAATGAACCTTTTTGTTACTTTTGTTATTTTTATTGTCTGTTCCATTATGTTGGCTCGTGCCGGCGTCATCGATATCAAGAGGAAAGTAAAACTATCAGCGACTCGACACGATTCCGAGGCTTGTCCTCCGGGAGTCTGGAGCTGTCAGACTGGAAAGCGATCGAGGGATACCTTTGATGCCGCCCTTTTCCCTGTAAAAATGGCTCTCAAAATGAACATAGGATCCATGAACTTCTCTTTTAAAAGCAAACGAGACATTAAAAATTGTCCGCCAGGAGTGTGGGCTTGTGAAAAGAACGTGATGTTACATGTTGATACAGATGGAAAAAACTCTCAGCAGAGTATACTTCGTGTGGCCAAAAGAGACGCCAACCACGCATGCCCACCGGGGGTTTGGTCATGTTCAGCTGAAAAGCATTCTAAAAATGGCATAGTAGCACGCAGTGTCCCTAGGACAAATAATTATTTTGCTGCACTTTTCCCGGTTAAAGGGACTTCTAACATTAACGTGACATCCAAGGAGTCTTCTTTTAAAAGCAAACGAGACGTTGAAAATTGTCCGACAGGAATGTGGGCTTGTAAAAAGAAGATGACGTTAAAACAAATGCGAAGTACGGCTGTCAAGAAATCTCAGCAGAGTAAAGGTCGTGTAGCCAAAAGAGACATCAGACACGCATGTCCACCAGGTTTCTGGTCAATGGCCATGGTCAACCGACAGGCGATTTAAGACAAACAACAATGCCAAGAGCCAAGACTGATTACTGAAAATTTCCCGTTAACATAAAATGATGCAGCGACTAACTACAAAGTGATATCTGCGTAGGTTGGTTTTCGAAGAATTTAACCCGAATTGTTACAGTTAGTGCCAATTCTTCCGAAGAGATGTTGTAAATATAAGGATTCATTTCATTTTATCAATAGAAGTCTGTTATTGAGACTTGGAATTTTTTTACCTGCTTGAATTTACCTTTATATATACCTTGACCTGAACATTGAAGATGAGTTATCAAACCTTAAAACTGAACTAGGACTCAAAATCGAGTTAAAATGTATAATTATTGCTGCATTTGTTTTCTTTGAGATTTAATACTTGAACTGAGTCTGCTGTAAGATACTTTAAATGCTACAGATGTAAGAGATTGTATATACCCCAGACTACTAGCATATTATATTTTAAACTGAGTATATATAAGCGCGCGTTTTTTAATGGAGGATAATTAAAAGAGTTTTTAACAAAACTGGTTATTTTCTGAATGGAGCACTAGTTTAGTCCGACAAAACACACGTACAGTGCACCTAGTCCCCAGCGTTAAACAAGGATGAAATCATGAATAAATGGGATATTGAAACCATGTCTGTAATCCTCTTTCTGTTGTTATAGCCACGTTTTGATATGTTTATATGAGAGCATCTGTGTTGAACTTCATTTAAAATTATAATAATTTCTTTCAAGAAAGATACAGTCGATTCTCAATTATTTGGACTCTTGAGGAATGAATAGTCTGGTTAATTAAGAGCCGAATAATCGAAAATGTGAATACTAACGAGCCAAAAATAAAACTTATTGACTTAAAAGGTAATACGTGTCACCTTATATTCTCTTGATATCATTTTATTAATAATATGTAAGAATTAAAGCACGTTCTCAAATCACTACGCATAAATTGTCCACAGTTGCCGCTGAAATTATTTACGAATAAAGAACACGTTTTATATCAACCTCAAATGCTGATGTAAATCTGTTTCTTTTAAGCTTTTACAGCGTGTTCACATGGCTGATTTCATCTTCCTGTGAAGCTGCATGAGTTGATTAGGGTCAACACTGTACTGCCCTTTCAGCCGTGATAAGGAGGGTACAAGTCTGTACTAAGGACTTGCTAAGGACTTGCTAAGGACAACTTCACAACCCCCTTAACTTCGGTTCCTTGACCCTGGCGGGCATCACAGTTGGTCAAGTTTGTTCGATTCATGCCCCCTTTATATGGTTTGAACCACGACCATATTTGGTATTTCCCATAACAAAAATGAAAAAAGAGGTATCTAGTCATACAAACTGGATCTTTTTTTAATTTTAACAATGGTTTTTACCATTAAAAGTCGTCACTATCAAAAATCCGGACCATGCATTTGATGAAAGGAAAAATATTTCCAAAGTTTTGGACCTTTGAGTGACTATAAATGCTCCAGAATTTGCAAAATATCACCAGGAATCAATCTCTATCTACTCCACGAAAAAAGTGTGAATTCTGTATTTTCTATATATTTTTTGTGTTTACAATATTTAATTTTCCCGCCATGTTTCATGGGTGGCCGCGGCCGATACAAAGTTCCTCGGGAAGCCGCTGTCAAATAATAAGCCTTTCCGTGTTTGTAGTTTTTGTCCCCCCCCCCCCTTCCCCCTTCATTTGCAACGCATGTTTCATTACATGTGCTTTTTTATGAAAAAAAAGTTGTAACGGACTGTGACTAATCAGTATCCATATAGATGAGTCCGAATACCAAAAAAAAAAAAAAATGGATCATCGAATTCAGCAATGTTTTACTGTACGTGGAATGTAATTTAGCAGTTTTTCGTAGGCTGGTTCAGTGATTGAAAAATTGAATTTTTTTTCTTCAGGGCTTCTCCTGAACCATTTAACCTTTTTCTCCGTCGTGAACATTGCTTGAGGCTTAATATTCCAACACATTCAAGAAAAGATCGCAGCTGTTGGCGATGTGGAATTCCCCAGCCGGCTTTAAAGCGTGAAATAAAACTACACAGATAACAATAAAGGTAGACAAACCTTTATTCAAACACGTGGATGACTAAGTTAGGAACAAAAGTAAGAAGGAAAACATCACCAGGAGCCAATGAGTACTCGAAGTAAAAACATGCAAACTTCCTGAAGCACGGGAAAAAAACGCGAGTATCAAATTCAATTGGTTTGAGATTCAAATCTGATTTGTTGAGACAGTAGAACGAGTATTCTGGACAAACCACATAACGAAATAAAGCAAAAACAAAGCAACGCCGGATCAGTTTCGACACAGTTTGATATTTCTCTAAGCTAGCCGAGTTGTCACAGCCTTCGTTCAACAAATTCGCATTGTGTTTCTAGTTTTTTTTTTCATACGTAAAGATTGCGCACCTTTCCAATTTGAGTGTTTCAAATTTTTATTATTACTAAAGAACATTTTAAGGAGGTGGACGCAGCTTTTGGTGATATGGAATGAATTTCACGTTTCGGAGCCCGGCTGTGGTCCGTCAATAAAAAGATCATGAAAGATCCATTGAACCGAAAGTAACATTCCATTGAGCAGATAATGATCAAGCATTAGAAGGTTGTTAAAATCGTTGCTTCGTCGATACCTTTACCCAATTTGGAAATGAACTTTTTTGCTACTTTTGTCATTTTTACTGTCTGTTCCATTCAGTTGGCTCTTGCCGGCCTCATCGATATCAAGCGGAAAGTAAAACTATCAGCGACTCGACACGATTCTGAGGCTTGCCCTCCTGGAGTCTGGAGCTGTCAAACTGAAAAGCGGTCAGAGGTTGGAGATGGATGGCGAGATATCTCCGGTGCCGCTGTCCTTTTCTTTAATAAAAGGGCTCTGAAAATGAACATAGAATCCATGGACTCCTCTTTTAAAAACAAACGAGACGTTGAAAATTGTCCACCAGGAATGTGGGCCTGTAAAACCAAAATGATGTTGAAGCAAATGGTTCTTACTGCTATCGGGAAATCTCAGCCGAGCACAGGTCGTGTCGCCAAGAGAGAGAGAGAGAGAGAGAGACTACAGCTGTCCACCAGGTGTCTGCCATGTTCAAATGACAAGCGAATCAAGACAATCGACGAAGCCAATGAGCTAAGATTTGCTAGTTCATATGAAAACGAAGGATGCTGTGACTACTATTACAAAGTCATATCTGCCGATGTGGGTTTTCGAGGACTTTAACTAGAATTGTCACAGTTGGCTTGTAAATATAAAGATTCATTTCATTTAATCAAGACTTAAATTCATTTTCCTATGGGAATTCACCTTTATACCTTGAGCTGAATATTGAAGATGAGTTATCAAATCTTAAAACTGAACTTGTACTCAAAATCATGTTAAAATGTTGATTTATATATGTATATGTGCACGATCCTTCGCAGTAAAGCACTATTTGAGCAATAGTGAAAATCAGACCTGAAAAAAATTTCAGGCCTGTACGGGACTCGAACCACTGACCTCTGCGATACTAGTGCAGCGCTCTACCAATTGAGCTAACAAGCCAACTGGGAGCAGGCCATCAAATTAATTCGACATGAACCCGTAGATGATAAATCAAACAACAACAAACATATGAAACATATGTATGAACTGCGGTTATGAAACGTATATGTGCACGATCCTTCGCAGTAAAGCACTATTTGAGCAATAGTGAAAATCAGACCTGAAAAAAATTTCAGGCCTGTACGGGACTCGAACCACTGACCTCTGCGATACTGGTGCAGCGCTCTACCAATTGAGCTAACAAGCCAACTGGGAGCAGGCCATCAAATTAATTCGACATGAACCCGTAGATGATAAATCAAACAACAACAAACATATGAAACATATGTATGAACTGCGGTTATGAAACGTATATGTGCACGATCCTTCGCAGTAAAGCACTATTTGAGCAATAGTGAAAATCAGACCTGAAAAAAAATTTCAGGCCTGTACGGGACTCGAACCACTGACCTCTCCGATACTAGTGCAGCGCTCTACCAATTGAGCTAACAAGGCAACTGGGAGCAGGCCATCAAATTTTTTTCAGGTCTGATTTTCACTATTGCTCAAATAGTGCTTTACTGCGAAGGATCGTGCACATATACGTTTCATAACCGCAGTTAATACATATGTTTCATATGTTTGTTGTTGTTTGATGTTGATTTATGGTTGCATTTGTTGGAAACCGATTTCTTTGACATTGAAAAGTCATACAGACTCTGCTGCTAGATATTTTAAATGCTACACATGTAAGATATTATAAATACCCCCAACAATCAGTTTATTATATTTTAAAAGGATATAGGCGCGCGTTTTGTGGAAGGATAAGAATTTTTAACAAAAACTGTCCATTTTTTGGAACAGAGCAATTATAAAAAACACACATACAGTGTATTTAGTCCCTAGAGTTAAACAAAAATGAAATCATGAATAAATGGGATATAGAAACCCTGTACGTAATGCCTATTCTGTTGTTATGGCTATAGCACAGTGATCAGGTGATACGTTTTTACGCCAGCATCTGTGTTGAATCACCCTTAATTATAACTTGATTACGTTAAAACGAGTTGCAGTCGAACCTCAATTGTCCGGACGTGGGGGGAATGAGTTTTCCGGATAATGAAGAGCCCGAATAAGTAAAATTTTGAATATCAATGAGGCAAAAAAACACCGTGAGTAACTTAAGAGAGAGCAGGTACATTTAATCGTTGTTTGGCAACATTTGCCAAAAGTATTTGCAAAAGAGACGTTGTTACGGATGGAGGGATAAATTGTGTTTCGCAGGATAATATAAACAGCTAACATTCTCTTGTGTTAAGGGATTCTTTTAAAGCTGTTCCTCATCGAATGTATCTTTTACAGCTTACATGCATTCGCTCTTCGCCTTGTGGACTGCTTTCAAACCACAGTGCTTATATGATGTATTCTTCCACTTTCCAAGCAACCGCTTACGATTTAGCCTTGGGATTTTGCTTCACTCACAGGTCACTCACTCATCAGCTGATTGCAAATTTTCCAAACGGCAACAAACAAATTAACACCTACAACGGTTAAAAATGTCTCAAGCTATAACGAATCCAGAAATCAAGTTCACAAAGGTTTGTTATATTATTACATTATAAATTTCCACAGGAGTGTAGTGATTGTAAGTAACGGAGCAATCGAGCATTCGACCCAAACGATTTCCATAGAATCCACTGAGCTCAATTTTATAAAACGCGCGTGGAAGCCATATTCTTCGTAAACTGATAAGAGAATCTCATATGCATTGGTTTTGTTTTTGAATTTAAGTCTTGAAAGGTGAGGCAAGCAGCAGTAGATAGAAAGTCGCAAAACGTCTTGTCATCCCCCCCACTGAATAACCCTCAACAGACACGAACCAACATCTAAGTGGGGTATGTCCTCTCCAAGAGCGTAATTGAAATCTGACCAGTCCGATTGTGTTAAGATTCAACACATTGGTTTGAATACCTCACCTTCAGGCAAGAAAGCTAAACGATAAATTTACAAAGTTCAATTGCATTGAGAAAGTTCTTGAATTTACTAACTACCGTTTGACAGGTATTTTACCAGTAACAGGTATAACAGAACCCGTTTTTAAGAAAAGCATTTCATTATTCTAGCCCCCTCCCCTGCAATAGATTCTCGTCTCTTTATATCATTGAGTCAGTTTAATATGAGAGAACTTGTCAAATGCCATTTCACATTCAATAATATGGTTTAAAGTCAAGAACTCTCATGTGTTTTCCAATATTATTACTTCTTTTGACCCCCTAACTCCCAATATATGCTAGTTTATTCTCCCCTCTAGCTGCTAGATATTTCCTTGCAAATTTGTTTCAATAATTTGGTTTTAGATCAAGATAACATCATCTACCTGATAAGTTTGAGTATTCTCATTACCTGTTTGCTGGATGATGTATGGATATTATAGGGAGAGGTTACACAGTAATCACTTAACGGGTTTATTACGTCCATTCTGAAATCACTGGTGCTCCCTGTAATCTGATTGGCTCTAATTGGTGTGATTTATTCACGAATCGCCCCATTTTTTGCTGTAAATCACATCATTTTACGCTTGACTGAGTTTTTGACACATGACGTCAAAGTCTTTCTGTTTTGCATACAAAATAAGATGTAAAAGCATTTCTGGTTGTGCTTTTTATTTAAAAACCAGCTCAGTACTGCATCAATAAAATATTTGAATTGACCAAGTCCTATATTTGGGCGATTTCAAAATGGATGTAATAAAGTGGTAATTGAACCTCGTGTCGTGCAATTTTGGTCTGAAATCATACTTGTGATTTCAAATTGAACTTGTGCTGTGCGCTCATTCGATTTTGAAATCGTGCATAATTTCAGCCCAAATTGCACTCCACTCAGTTCAATTACCATTATTAATATTGCAGTTGCTGCATACACTGTTATGATTCTGGCATGTGTAGTGGGCACATGTGCTATAAAAGAAAGATTCAAGTATACACCTGGCATGCTCTCCAGATCATGTCAACACAAGAAATACACTTGAGTCCCAAAATTCTAAGAATAAACTTGGAAAAATGATATAAGATTGACTTTTAACTATTGTTGAACGTGGTTGAATATCGTTCAAGCAATCCAGGTATGTCACAAACAATAATGACAATACTATCATGCTACTAAATTTTTGTTACCATGACTGACTGTTTTGAATTTCACAATTGTATTGTTACTTAGTCACTGGACAGTGTAACAGGATCTTGGGGTTTTGACAGACATAAGAGAATTATTTTGTTTCTTACCCATTTATTTAATTAAGGTAGAGTTTATTCTGTTAAATGTTACGTGTAACTGACTGTCAAGCCTTGTACATTGCAGAGACTGGAAGGTGATGTGAACAATCACATTGCTGAACATCATTGACTTATGAACCACACTATTGAATGGGACTCTGCACAATGCCTAACCTACAGCACTAACTACTTTAATGACTGACTCTGGAAAGCTGGTTTACTAACTTAAGTGGGATAGACTCCCCTCAACAGGTGTCAACTACTACTGGCACCACACAGATCACTTATTCACAACCTTAGCATTACAAATAAACTGACAAAACAACCTAACTTAACTGAAGGATCAAAACCAACCAATCACAACTGATTTATGCCAACTGAGTTTTACAGCCTATAACGTCATGGCAAAACTGACCAATCAGTTAATACGAACTGGACGTAGAATATTTGACTAACAACAACTATTCTCTTGACTCTGATGATGACTTCTGCTCAGGTTTTCAAAATGTCAGTCACCACAACTGACAGCAGACCTTCTCTGATGACTACACTGACACCCTGACCATCAGACTTCATCATCACATTCTACCTGTAATATTGTTATCTTAAAGGTTACTTACCTTACATTTCAATTGACATCTCTCTTATATACTGACAGCTTTTTATCAATAATGAATATGTGGACTCAGTCAACAAGAAAACATTTCCCACCATCAATCCAGTGACAGAGGAAAAGATATGTGAGGTTGCAGAGGGTGAAAAGGTACATGCACAAATTTGTGCATTTAATTTTTTTTCCTTTTTTTTTCTCAACAAGTGATACATTTTTACCATTCATTTTTTGTCTTTTACTGATAATAATACATAAACCCTTCAACTCCCAAGATCTGATTGTCAATTCTTCTCTCAAACTGTAGCACATTTCTTTGTGAATTAGTTAGAAGAATTTGGTGTGAGATCAAGCTAACAACTTCCAACTGATATAAGTTTGAGTATTCTTATTACCAGTGTTTGCTGGATAATGTATGGATCAACACTTCTGAGAGTTAAAAGGGTTTATTTGATAATAACAAAAGAATTTTTTTAGCAACATGTCATATGTACCCAAAATATACCTGCAAGAGTAGTGCTATGCTACTGTGTCCAGTTGAGACAATTCAGATTTGGGAGGGGAATGCATTGAAACAGTCAGCCAAACTTTGCTCTTCAAACTCTGCTGATTATGCCGTCGTCTCTTGAGATATTGTAACAATTAAATATTAAGTAACTCTCGCTTGATACTGCTAGTCAGGAGAATTTGGATTTAAGTCAGGGAAACTGAAGCCGATTGCGTGGTCATATTCATTTTAAAGCCTATTATCTTTCCTGCTTCAGGCAGATGTAGACAAAGCTGTCAATGCGGCTATGGCAGCTTTTAAACTGGGCAGCCCTTGGAGGACTATGGATGCTTCCCAGCGAGGAAAATTGCTGTACAAGGTTGCTGATCTTATTGAAAGAGATCTGGACTATCTGGCTGTGAGTGAAATCATGCTTCTATAATTAAGTACAATCACAACCTGATACTATACATTTTTGTTGTGTATAGAAGCTCTTAAACCTGTTAAGGTGGATTTCCAGTGTGGTGTATGTTTTTCCTTCTGTTAAACATGCTTAAAGAAAATGTGCTTTTGCAATTTCCACTGCTGTGTAAAAATCGTGACCAATCATTATTTTTATGTGTGAAATGTGCAGGTCTGTATGTAAAAGGTGAAGGCTGTTTAACTTTATTCTTCGTTCTCTTGATTGCGATGAGTGTGAAACACATATAAATACCAGGAAAAAAAAAATGAAGTTAGATGGAAATATGACAATGTTAAGTCAACAGATGGGTTAATCAGCACATAAATGTTAATTTCTATGTTTGTAATTCTTCTAAATTAAATGCATGTTCACATGTGTGGACAAAACTGTGATAGTGGGATTCAAATCAAGTACATGGATTAGAAAGAAACTGCTTGTTCTTTTTACTAAGTTGTTTCACTCATCTTATTATTAAGTCCCTGGAAACATTAGACAGTGGAAAATTATTCACTGACTCAGTAGATGACATGGATCTAACAGTGAAGTGCTTCAGATACTATGCTGGATGGGCTGATAAGATAACAGGAAAGACTATATCTTCTGGTAAGTATTATTCTGTCTGATTACCCTTAGCCTGGATTAAAGCTCTAGCAGCAATGTGTATCAATGGTATTACCCTATTGGCCTGGATTAAAGCTCTAGCAGCAATGTGTATCAATGGTATTACCCTATTGGCCTGGATTAAAGCTCTAGCAGCAATGTGTATCAATTGTATTACCCTATTGGCCTGGATTAAAGCTCTGGCAGCAATGTGTGTCAATTGGCCTGGATTAAAGCTCTGACAGCAATTTGTATCAATGGTATTAAGACTTACAACTGAAGTTAAAACTTTAAATATTTTTCTGCCTCTTTGACATGTTCTCATTAGTAACTTCAATCTTTACTTTTTACATGCAGATGGTCCTTACTTTGTGTACACTAGACATGAACCTGTGGGTGTGGTTGGAGCTATTGTACCATGGAACTTTCCTCTTAACATGGCTTGCTTGAAGCTTGCCCCTGCTCTAGCTTGTGGTAATGTTGTTTTACTTAAACCAGCAGAGCAAACTCCATTAACAGCACTCTATGTGGGATCGTTGTTTGAAGAGGTAGGCTTAAGTCTTCTGCTATTTTAGGCAGAAGCAGTACATTTTATCTTAACCACTTAAGTTTAAGTAACAGCATTTTTTAAGGCATTTAATACCCTGTTTAGGTCAACTGCAGCAGAGTTACTGGTATTTACAACCTTCAGGAAAACTTCAGAGTGTCCTTGTTTTTCAGGCTGGTTTTCCTCCTGGTGTGGTGAATATCATCTCTGGTTATGGTCCAACAGCAGGAGCAGCAATATCTGAGCACATGGATGTCAGTAAAGTTTCATTCACAGGATCAACTGAGGTATACAAGCTGTCAATAATTTTCAAACAAAATAACCGGCAAAAGTCCCATCCATCTATCTATAGTTATCAATCAATAAATGTGACAATCAATCAATCAATCAACTAGTAAGCAATTCTTCTTTGGTTTATTCATAAAAATTTGTGTGTGATAGTTATTAAGTGTAGAAGTGAAATATATGGTCAACAGTCCTAGCAGGGAGACAGCTACTTAACTTGTGTCTCTCTTTAGGTGGGAAGGATCATACAAGCTGCAGCGGCAAAGTCCAACTTAAAGCGTGTAACACTGGAACTGGGAGGAAAGAGCCCAAATATAGTTTTTGCTGATAGTGATATGGATTATGCAGTGGAACAGGCACATTTGGCATTGTTCTTCAACCAAGGACAGTGCTGCAGTGCTGGCAGCCGCACTTTTGTACAAGATACCATTTATGATGAGTTTGTGAAAAAGAGTGTGGAAAGAGCTCAAAAACGTTCAGTTGGGGATCCATTTGATCGTGTCATCGAGCAAGGACCACAGGTGTGAAGATTTTATAACCTTTTCATTCTTAAGATATGAATATCAGTTCTCCATACTGTTTGATGTGCATGCTCTTCCCATAATTTTGCACACAAGGAATTTGTTTCTCAATCAGACAATATTTTTCCCTAATTGGGATTTCTCTTTCTTCTGATTGTTGTTGTTTAGGTTAACGAAGAACAGTTCAATAAAATTCTTGATCTGATTGAGAGTGGAAAAAAGGAAGGAGCAAAGCTTGAGTGTGGTGGAGCTCGATATGGGGACAAAGGATATTTTTTACAACCCACAGTCTTCTCAGATGTAAAAGATCATATGAGGATTGCTAAAGAGGAGGTACTTAATATCTTTATTGCAACAACTTGTGGAATGATAAAACTAATTTGAACTTGTAATTAATGCACTGGTGTCTGATTTAAAACTAATAACAGAGCTGCTTAATGTGAGATTTTCAAAAAGTGTATCCTTTAGTTTGTAAATAACAAAGACATTTTGTCTCCGCCCTTAATATCGTATCGCATGTCTAGTTGAAATTTATAATATACCGGTACTGCAAATTATGGTGATAAATCTGATAAAAAGGAAGACTACAACTTGAGTGGTTTAGACATGAATCTTCATTAACTAAAATAAAATTTAAACCACAGCAAATACTGTAAAGTAGAGACAAGGAATTATTTATTCTTTATTTTGATAAATAGACTTTTCCTTTACAGATATTTGGTCCTGTACAACAGATAATCAAATTCAGTAATATAAATGAAGTTATTGAGAGGGCAAATAAAACAACATATGGCCTGGCTGCAGCAGTATTTACCAAAGATATAGATAAGGCAACAACAATTTCTCACAGTTTACAAGCTGGAACAGTTTGGTTAGTAAAAATAAATGATTTGTTTCTGAAATTCCCAAATGGGGTGTTTAAGGTAGAAATTATAGAATTTACAAAATAAAAATAGATCAGCCTTTTATTTCAGAAATACATACAGTACATGATAGTTAATTTATGTTATTATTGTTGGTATTGTTTTTTCTTTCAACTCAGGGTCAACTGTTATGAATGTGGGGCCCCACAAGCCCCTTTTGGAGGCTTTAAAATGTCTGGATTTGGCAGAGAATGGTAATTACAGTTCTGTTGTAATAATTTAGCACCAATATGTGACACGACCATAGTTTGACCTGTGTGTGATAACAAATAATTAAGTGATCGTTAACAATCGGGCTGCAATTGAAGAAAAAGAATTCCATAAAAAATTTAAGTTTCAGTTTGGTTAGTTCTTGTGCCTCCCATATTCTAGTTGGGGACTCCTTGTAACTGAGCAACTATAAGTAAGCCTCATCTTGGGATTGAGGCAAGTTTTAGTGGGTTCTTTGTTCCACATCAAGTAACCTGGTTGATAGTGCTGCCCAACTTGTACCCAGGAGGCATGGTGATAGGCAGCTGTGCCTGGAAAAAAGGCATTCACCCTTTACACCCTAAGATCAATATGAATCTTCTCCTTACTTTTCTCTTTACATGTATTTTCCAATGGCAATGATAAGGAGAATTTGTTTGACAATCAATTAGGATTCTTTAGTTGATGATCACTTCTTTAATTCTCATGCATTTTGTGTTTGATTGAGCTATGATACTGTGAGGAGAAATTAGATGCTGGTCACTTTTACGGGCTAAAGGGTTAGGGCTAAGGCAAATCCCAAATGTGAGAGCCTGCTTGCAGGTCAAACAGATGGCTGTTAGAGGTCTATGCGTGGGCGTAGACAGCTGGTGACTGGCTATTTTTTAACCCCTGCATGACTTTATCTTTGGATCATCTTTGAATCATCTCATGACGTTTTTTATTTAAATATTAGCACTAAGAACTTCTCAAGATGGAGCAATTTAT